>NC_092774.1:19753279-19810100 GCF_047496795.1 Chiloscyllium punctatum
TGTCCTATCTCCCTGCGACTCCACTTTCAAGGAGCTATGAACCTGCACTCCAAGGTCTCTTTGTTCAGCAACACTCCCCAGGACCTTATACACTTAATGGTAAGTCCTGCTAAGATTTGCTTTCCCAAAATGCAGCACCTCACCTTTATCTGAATTAAACTCCATCTGCCACTTCTCAGCCCATTGGCCCATCTGGTCCAGATCCTGTTGTAATCTGAGGTAACCCTCTTCGCTGTCCACTACACCTCCAATTTTGGTGTCATCTGCAAACTTACTAACTGTACCTCTTATGCTCGCATCCAAATCGTTTATGTAAATGACAAAAAGTAGAGGGCCCAGCACCGATCCTTGTGGCACTCCACTGGTCACAGGCCTCCAGTCTGAAAAACAATCCTCCACCAGCACCACCCTCTGTCTTCTACCTTTGAGCCAGTTCTCTAATAGAGGCACAAACACTTTCCAGGGAGATATGGGTAGGTCAAGTGGGCAAAAGGCTGGCAGATGGAGTATAAGGTCGAGAGTGCGGCGCCAGAAAAGCTCGGCAGGTCAGGCAGCATCCGAGGGGCGGGAGAATCCACGTTTCGGGGAGAAGGGTTCATGGCAACTTGCCTTTCCACCTCTTAACTGGGTCATCGGCAAATCGGGTGATTGTGCATGACCTCACAACATGGTCCTGGATTGCTAGTCAGAGAGGCACAGAGCACGGAAACAACCAGTCCATAATCCCACCAAAACCAGTCCCACCTGCCTGCTCCTGGCCCAAATCCCTCCAAACCTTTCCTGCCCACCTACATATCCAAATGTATTTTTTAAGGTTCTACTGGTACCATTGCAACATTTAGGAGGCATTTGGATGGGTATATGAATAGGAAGGGTTTGGAGGGATATGGGCCGGGTGCTGGCAGGTGGGACTAGATTGGGTTGGGATATCTATTTGGCATGGACGGGTTGGGCCGAAGGGTCTGTTTCCGTGCTGTACATCTCTACGACTCTAACCGTACCCACAACCACCAACTGGAACTTCACTCCACACCACACACGAACCACTTTCGGCGTTTTTTTTTAAAAAAAGCCCCTCGTCTTTTCTTAAAATCTCTCCCCTCACACCCAAAAAAATGCACCCCCTGGTCTTCAAATCCCCCACCTGAGGGAACAGACACCTGCCACTCACCTTATCTATCTCCTCCCCCGCCTCACTATTTAGTAAACCTCGAGGGGATCACCCCTCCCTCAACCTCCAGGCCCTCCTCACAACTCAAACCTGGCAACGTCCTGGTAAATCTCCTCTGAACCCTCTCCTGCTTTAATAATATCCTTCCGGTAACAGGGAGGCCGGAACGGGACACGGTACTCCAGACGAAGCCTCACCAATGGCCTGTACAACCTCAACTTGACATCACCAACTCAGCACTGAAGGGGACAGCGCGAAACACCTTCGCAACCGCCCGATATCGATCGGATACAAGCTTAACAGAGTTATGTACCCGAATCCCTCGGCGCCTCTGTTCCACCCGACTGCACCCACCCCTCCCTTTAATCGTGTGTGTGCTGTGAGGTGCGAGGGCTAATAGAGAGCAGAGAAAGAGGGAGGGATAATGGAAAGAGAGGGAGGGATAATGGAGAGGGGCGAGAATGGATTACATTACATTACATTACAGTGTGTAAAAAGGCCCTTCGGCCCAACAAGTCCACACCGACCCACTGAAGTGTAACCCACCCATACCCCTACATTTACCCCCTTACCTAACACTATGGGACAATTTAGCATGGCCAATTCACCTGACCTGCACATCTTTGGACTGTGGGAGGAAACCGGAGCACCCGGAGGAAACCCACGCAGACACGGGGAGAACGTGCAAACTCCACACAGTCAGTCGCCTGAGGCAGGAATTGAACCCGGGTCCCTGGCGCTGTGAGGCAGCAGTGCTAACCACCGAGCCGCCCACAAATGGAGAGAGAGGGAGGGAGGGAGAATGGAGAGAGGGAGGGAGAATGGAGAGAGGGAGCGAGGGTTAATGGAGAAGGGAAAGAGGGAGGGATGAGAGAGGAGAGGGAGGGAGGAATAGAGAGGGAGGGAGAATGGAGAGGGAGGGAGACGAAGACGAAGGGACCCGTGTGCATTGATCGTCCAAGATGGCTTCAGGAATGGAGCACAGAACTCGGCAAGTCCCCGCTGAGCGTTCGTGACGCTCCGTTACACCCCCCCCCGCGGCGAGTGCGCCGTCTCCCGTCCTGAGGAGGGCGTGAGGGTCCTCCGAGAGGCTGCGGGAGGAGGCTTACCCTGACGCCCGCCAGAGCGTTCACCCACGAGGGCGACGCCGGGAAAGGCCGGGGAACCAGCCGCGCCGGGGTGAAGGAGGACGGAGGGGGTGGGCAGGAGAGATCAGATCGAGGGGCACAGGGTCTGCAACGGGCCCAGAGGAGGTGGGCAATACGAGAGGCGGCTGGGGGGGGGAGCTGTTCCTACGTCCTGACAAGGCAAGGACTCAAGGCGATGCAGACGACGAGCCCAGGAATTTTCGTTTTTCTTTCGTAAAACGCAGCGATGGGTAAAGCGACGCCGGAGACGGACGATTGGGGAAAAGAAACTGGGCAGGAATTCGAGTTACAGGGCCACGGGGAGAGCGCAGGGAGGTGGGGGGGAGAGAGAGAGAGAAAACTGGAAGGATTTGTAGGAGCTGGGGGAAATCCTCTACAGAAAAGTCAGCACGGACTCCCAACGCCGCGCCACACGAGTTTCTGAGGGTCCTCGGCCAGCGGATGGCTGATCTGCCTGTCAGCCGGTGCGTGTCTCCCTCCCTCGGGCAAGGTCGCTTGAAATTGGGCATTCTTGCAAAGGGTCCTGACGGAAGAGGAGGGTTGACGCTCTGCAGAGGTCCAGTAGAAACCCTCAAGAGAGGGGGGTAAAAAAGAAATAGCAGCAGGTATGTGATGGTTTACTGCTGGGGGAGAGAGAGACAGACAGCGAGAGACTGGGGGGGGGGGGGTGGGGAGAGACAGAGAGAGACTGAAGGAGAGGGGAGAAAGAGAGAGAGACTGAAGGGGGGGAGAAGAGGGAGACAGAGAGAGAGAGACGGAGAAAATGAAGGGGGGGGAGGAGAGAGACAGAGAGAGAGAGTGAAGGGGGGGAGAAGAGGGAGACAGAGAGAAAATGAAGGAGGGGGGTAAGAGAGAGACAGAGACACAGAAGGGGGGGGAAGAAAGAGATAGATGGAGAGAGACGGGGAGAGAGACTGAAGAGGGGGGGAGAAAGAGAGAGAGACACTGAAGGGGGGGGAGAAGAGGGAGACAGAGAGACAGATGGAGAGAGAAAATGAAGGGGGGGGGAAGAGAGAGAGAGTGAAGGGGGGGCAAGAGGGAGACAGAGAGAGAAAATGAAGGGGGGGGAAGAGAGAGAGAGTGAAGGGGGGGAAGAAAGATAGATGGAGAGAGACGGGGAGAGAGACTGAAGAGGGGGGGAGAAAGAGAGAGAGAGACACTGAAGGGGGGGAGAAGAGGGAGACAGAGAGACAGATGGAGAGAGAAAATGAAGGGGGGGGGGAAGAGAGAGAGAGAGTGAAGGGGGGGGTAAGAGGGAGACAGAGAGAGAGAAAATGAAGGGGGGGGAAGAGAGAGAGAGTGAAGGGGGGGAAGAAAGATAGATGGAGAGAGACGGGGAGAGAGACTGAAGGGGGGGGAGAAAGAGAGAGAGAGAGAGACAGACGGAGAGAGAAAATGAAGGGGGGGAAGAGGGAGACAGAGAGAAAATGAAGGGGGGGGGAAGAGTGACAGAGACACAGAAGGGGGGGGAAGAAAGAGATAGATGGAGAGAGAGACTGAAGGGGGGGAGAAAGAGAGGGAGAGGGAGACAGAAAGAGGGCGAGAGAGACTGAGCAAGAGAGAGAGGGAGAGAGATACACTGAGGGAGAGAGGGAGGGAGAGACAGAGACAGACAGACACACACCCCATGGCCCACCCAAATAATGAATCTGACACATTGCCTTTCACAAAATTTATTGAGAACACAATTAATTCCCCTCACCCATTCCTTAAAAAATAAACGCTCACAATTTACATTCGGAGACAGAAATACAGAGGTAGCTAAGTGCTGGCAAACTGATTCCCACGCCTCTCTGAGGCACAGAGACCTCACACACACACACACACACACACTCACAGAGATCAGAACCCTCCCTCAGGGTCTGGGGTGAAAAGGCCCCAGCAGAGAGATGTTGAACTCCTGCTCACCCAGCGACGGCTGACATCAAAGGAGTCTGTCGGGGAGACGGGGAAGTGGAGGGCAGTGCAGCACAGGACGTCCTCCATACACCCCCCCTCGCCCCCCCCCCCCCAAAACCAGGACAGGGGGACGGGGCGCAGCCAACAACGACACGGAAGACAGAGGGAATCACCTCACCGTCGGTTGCTGGAACACAACACAGAAAGGGTGGGTTGGACACGATGACTTTACGAGACAGAAACACGGGCGGGGAGGGAGTTATCGATCACAGCCCATCTCCCCAGACCCTTCACCGGCGCTTCAGAGTGGGCACTACGGTGCATTCATCCTGCACTGACACTCCTCAGCACCACACCCGGGCACAGACGTGACTGGTGTAGATCAGACAGGAGGGGATTGGTGTCAGTGTGGGACTGGTATATATCAGACAGGAGGGGATTGGTGTCAGTGACTGTGGGACTGGTGTATATCAGACAGGAGGGGATTGGTGTCACTGACTGTGGGACTGGTGTATATCAGACAGGAGGGGATTGGTGTCAGTGTGGGACTGGTGTATATCAGACAGGAGGGGATTGGTGTCAGTGACTGTGGGACTGGTGTATATCAGACAGTAGGGGATTGGTGTCAGTGTGGGACTGGTGTATATCAGACAGGAGGGGATTGGTGTCAGTTACTGTGGGACTGGCGTATATCAGACAGGAGGGGATTGGTGTCAGTGACTGTGGGACTGGTGTATATCAGACAGGAGGGGATTGGTGTCACTGACTGTGGGACTGGTGTATATCAGACAGGAGGGGATTGGTGTCAGTGTGGGACTGGTGTATATCAGACAGGAGGGGATTGGTGTCAGTGACTGTGGGACTGGTGTATATCAGACAGGAGGAGATTGGTGTCAGTGTCTGTGGGACTGGTGTATATCAGACAGGAGGGGATTGGTGTCAGTGACTGTGGGACTGGTGTATATCAGACAGGAGGGGATTGGTGTCAGTGACTGTGGGACTGGTGTATATCAGACAGGAGGGGATTGGTGTCAGTGACTGTGGGACTGGTGTATATCAGACAGGAGGGGATTGGTGTCAGTGACTGTGGGACTGGTGTATATCAGACAGGAGGGGATTGGTGTCAGTGTGGGACTGGTGTATATCAGACAGGAGGGGATTGGTGTCAGTGACTGTGGGACAGGTGTATATCAGACAGGAGGGGATTGGTGTCAGTGTGGGGCTGGTGTATATCAGACAGGAGGGGATTGGTGTCAGTGTGGGGCTGGTGTATATCAGACAGGAGGGGATTGGTGTCAGTGACTATGGGACTGGTGTATATCAGACAGGAGGGGATTGGTGTCAGTGTGGGGCTGGTGTATATCAGACAGGAGGGGATTGGTGTCAGTGTGGGACTTGTGTATATCAGACAGGAGGGGATTGGTGTCAGTGACTGTGGGACTGGTGTATATCAGACAGGAGGGATTGTTGTCAGTGACTGTGGGACTGGTGTATATCAGACAGGAGGGGATTGGTGTCAGTGATTGTGGGACTCGTTTATATCAGACAGGAGGGGATTGGTGTCAGTGAGTGTGGGACTGGTGTATATCAGACAGGAGGGGATTGCTGTCAGTGAGTGTGGGACTGGTGTATATCAGACAGGAGGGGATTGGTGTCAGTGTCTGTGGGACTGGTATATATCAGACAGGAGGGGATTGGTGTCAGTGTGGGACTGGTGTATATCAGACAGGAGGGGATTGGTGTCAGTGACTGTGGGACTGGTGTATATCAGACAGGAGGGGATTGGTGTCAGTGATTGTGGGACTCGTTTATATCAGACAGGAGGGGATTGGTGTCAGTGAGTGTGGGACTGGTTTATATCAGACAGGAGGGATTGTTGTCAGTGACTGTGGGACTGGTGTATATCAGACAGGAGGGGATTGGTGTCAGTGACTGTGGGACTGGTGTATATCAGACAGGAGGGGATTGGTGTCAGTGACTGTGGGACTGGTTTATATCAGACAGGAGGGGATTAGTGTCAGTGACTGTGGGACTGGTGTATATCAGACAGGAGGGGATTGGTGTCAGTGTCTGTGGGATTGGTTTATATCAGATAGGAGGGGATTGGTGTCAGTGTCTGTGGGACTGGTGTATATCAGACAGGAGGGGATTGGTGTCAGTCTTGGACTGGTTTATATCAGACAGGAGGGGATTGGTGTCAGTGTGGGACTGGTGTATATCAGACAGGAGGGGATTGGTGTCAGTGACTGTGGGGCTAGTTTATATCAGACAGGAGGGGATTGGTGTCAGTGTGGGACTGGTTTATATCAGACAGGAGGGGATTGGTGTCAGTGTCTGTGGGACTTGTGTATATCAGACAGGAGGGGATTGGTGTCAATGTGGGACTGGTGTATATCAGACAGGAGGGGATTGGTGTCAGTGACTGTGGGACTGGTGTATATCAGACAGGAGGGATTGTTGTCAGTGACTGTGGGACTGGTGTATATCAGACAGGAGGGGATTGGTGTCAGTGACTGTGGGACTGGTGTATATCAGACAGGAGGGGATTGGTGTCAGTGACTGTGGGACTGGTTTATATCAGACAGGAGGGGATTGGTGTCAGTGACTGTGGGACTGGTGTATATCAGACAGGAGGGGATTGGTGTCAGTGTCTGTGGGACTGGTGTATATCAGACAGGAGGGGATTGGTGTCAGTGTCTGTGGGATTGGTTTATATCAGATAGGAGGGGATTGGTGTCAGTGGCTGTGGGACTGGTGTATATCAGACAGGAGGGGATTGGTGTCAGTATGGGACTGGTTTATATCAGACAGGTGGCGATTGGTGTCAGTGACTGTGGGGCTGGTTTATATCAGACAGGAGGGGATTGGTGTCAGTGACTGTGGGACTGGTGTATATCAGACAGGAGGGGATTGGTGTCAGTGACTGTGGGACTGGTTTATATCAGACAGGAGGGGATTGGTGTCAGTTACTGGGACTGGTGTATATTAGACAGGAGGGGATTGGTGTCAGTGATTGTGGGACTCGTTTATATCAGACAGGAGGGTATTGGTGTCAGTGAGTGTGGGACTGGTTTATATCAGACAGGAGGGGATTGGTGTCAGTGACTGTGGGACTGGTGTATATCAGACAGGAGGGGATTGGTGTCAGTGAGTGTGGGACTGGTTTATATCAGACAGGAGGGGATTGGTGTCAGTGTGGGACTGGTGTATATCAGACAGGAGGGGATTGGTGTCAGTGACTGTGGGACTGGTTTATATCAGACAGGAAGGGATTGGTGTCAGTGACTGTGGGACTGGCGAATATCAGACAGGAGGGGATTGGTGTCAGTGACTGTGGGACTGCTGGATATCAGACAGGAGGGGATTGGTGTCAGTGACTGTGGGGCCAGTGTATATCAGACAGGAGGGGATTGGTGTCAATGACGGTGGGGCTGGTGTATATCAGACAGGAGGGGATTGGTGTCAGTGACTGTGGGACTGGTGTATATTAGACAGGAGGGAATTGGTGTCAGTGACTGTGGGACTGGTTTATATCAGACAGGAGGGGATTGGTGTCAGTGTGGGACTGGTGTATATCAGACAGGAGGGGATTGGTGTCAGTGTGGGACTGGTTTATATCAGAAAGGAGGGGATTGGTGTCAGTGACTGTGGGACTGGTATATATCAGACAGGAGGGGATTGGTGTCAGTGTGGGACTGGTGTATATCAGACAGGAGGGGATTGGTGTCAGTTTCTGTGGGACTGGTGTATATCAGACAGGAGGGGCTTGGTGTCAGTGACTGTGGGACTGGTGTATATCAGACAGGAGGGGATTGGTGTCAGTGTGGGACTGGTGTATATCAGACAGGAGGGGATTGGTGTCAGTGTGGGACTGGTGTATATCAGACAGGAGGGGTTTGGTGTCAGTGACTGTGGGACTGGCGAATATCAGACAGGAGGGGATTGGTGTCAGTGAGTGTGGGACTGGTTTATATCAGACAGGAGGGGATTGGTGTCAGTTACTGTGGGACTGGCGTATATCAGACAGGAGGGGATTGGTGTCAGTGAGTGTGGGACTGGTTTATATCAGACAGGAGGGGATTGGTGTCAGTTACTGTGGGACTGCTTTATATCAGACAGGAGGGGATTGGTGTCAGTGAGTGTGGGACTGGTTTATATCAGACAGGAGGGGATTGGTGTCAGTGACTGTGGGACTGGTTTATATCAGACAGGAGGGGATTGGTGTCAGTTACTGTGGGACTGGTGTATATCAGACAGGAGGGGATTGGTGTCAGTGTGGGACTGGTGTATATCAGACAGGAGGGGATTGGTGTCAGTGACTGTGGGACTGGTGTATATCAGACAGTAGGGGATTGGGGTCAGTGTGGGACTGGTGTATATCAGACAGGAGGGGATTGGTGTCAGTGTGGGACTGGTGTATATCAGACAGGAGGGGATTGGTGTCAGTGACTGTGGGACTGGCGAATATCAGACAGGAGGGGATTGGTGTCAGTGAGTGTGGGACTGGTTTATATCAGACAGGAGGGGATTGGTGTCAGTTACTGTGGGACTGGCGTATATCAGACAGGAGGGGATTGGTGTCAGTGAGTGTGGGACTGGTTTATATCAGACAGGAGGGGATTGGTGTCAGTTACTGTGGGACTGCTTTATATCAGACAGGAGGGGATTGGTGTCAGTGAGTGTGGGACTGGTTTATATCAGACAGGAGGGGATTGGTGTCAGTGACTGTGGGACTGGTTTATATCAGACAGGAGGGGATTGGTGTCAGTTACTGTGGGACTGGTGTATATCAGACAGGAGGGGATTGGTGTCAGTGTGGGACTGGTGTATATCAGACAGGAGGGGATTGGTGTCAGTGACTGTGGGACTGGTGTATATCAGACAGTAGGGGATTGGGGTCAGTGTGGGACTGGTGTATATCAGACAGGAGGGGATTGGTGTCAGTGTGGGACTGGTGTATATCAGACATGATGGATTGGTGTCAGTGACAGTGGGACTGGTGTATATCAGACAGTAGGGGATTGGAGTCAGTGACTGTGGGACTGCTGGATATCAGACAGGAGGGGATTGGTGTCAGTGACTATGGGACTGGTGTATATCAGACAGGAGGGGATTGGTGTCAGTGTGGGACTGGTGTATATCAGACAGGAGGGGATTGGTGTCAGTGTGGGGCTGGTGTATATCAGACAGGAGGGGATTGGTGTCAGTGTCTGTGGGACTGGTTTATATCAGACAGGAGGGGATGGGTGTCAGTGTGGGACTGATTTATATCAGACAGGAGGGGATGGGTGTCAGTGTGGGACTGGTGTATATCAGACAGGAGGGGATTGGCGTCAGTGACTGTGGGACTGGTTTATATCAGACAGGAGGGGATTGGTGTCAGTGTCTGTGGGACTGGTTTATATCAGACAGGAGGGGATTGGTGTCAGTGTCTGTGGGACTGGTGTATATCAGACAAGAGGGGATTGGTGTCAGTGTCTGTGGGACTGGTTTATATCAGATAGGAGGGGATTGGTGTCACTGACTGTGGGACTGGTTTATATCAGACAGGAGGGGATTGGTGTCAGTGACTGTGGGGCTGGTTTATATCAGACAGGAGGGGATTGGTGTCAGTGACTGTGGGACTGGTGTATATCAGACAGGAGGGGTTTGGTGTCAGTGACTGTGGGGCCAGTGTATATCAGACAGGAGGGGATTGGTGTCAATGACGGTGGGACTGGTTTATATCAGACAGGAGGGGATTGGTGTCAGTGTCTGTGGGACTGGTGTATATCAGACAGGAGGGGATTGGTGTCAGTGACTGTGGGACTGGTGTATATCAGACAGTAGGGGATTGGTGTCAGTGACTGTGGGACTGGTGTATATCAGACAGGAGGGGATTGGTGTCAGTGTGGGACTGGTGTATATCAGATAGGAGGGGATTGGTGTCAGTGTGGGACTGGTGTATATCAGACAGGAGGGGATTGGTGTCAGTGTGGGACTGGTGTATATCAGACATGAGGGGATTGGTGTCAGTGACTGTGGGACTGACGTATATCAGACAGGAGGGGATTGGTGTCAGTGTGGGACTGGTTTATATCAGACAGGAGGGGATTGATGTCAGTGTGGGACTGGTTTATATCAGACAGGAGGGGATTGGTGTCAGTGACTGTGGGACAGGTTTATATCAGACAGGAGGGGATTGGTGTCAGTGACTGTGGGACAGGTGTATATCAGACAGGAGGGGATTGGTGTCAGTGTCTGTGGGACTGGTTTATATCAGATAGGAGGGGATTGGTGTCAGTGACTGTGGGACTGGTGTATATCAGACAGGAGGGGATTGGTGTCAGTGACTGTGGGACTGGTGTGTATCAGACAGGAGGGGATTGGTGTCAGTGACTGTGGGACTGGTTAATATCAGACAGGAGGGGATTGGTGTCAGTGACTGTGGGACTGGTGTATATCAGACAGGAGGGGATTGGTGTCAGTGACTGTGGGACTGGTGTATATCAGACAGGAGGGGATTGGTGTCAGTGACTGTGGGACTGGTGTATATCAGACAGGAGGGGATTGGTGTCAGTGTGGGACTGGTGGATATCAGACCGGAGGGGATTGGTGTCAGTTTCTGTGGGACTGGTGTATATCAGACAGGAGGGGATTGGTGTCAGTGACTGTGGGACTGGTGTATATCAGACAGGAGGGTATTGGTGTCAGTGTGGGACTGGTGTATATCAGACAGGAGGGGATTGGTGTCAGTGACTGTGGGACAGGTGTATATCAGACAGGAGGGGATTGGTGTCAGTGAATGTGGGACTGGTGTATATCAGACAGGAGGGGATTGGTGTCAGTGTCGGATTGGTGTATATCAGACAGGAGGGGATTGGTGTCAGTGTGGGACTGGTGTATATCAGACAGGAGGGGATTGGTGTCAGTGAGTGTGGGACTGGTTTATATCAGACAGGAGGGGATTGGTGTCAGTGACTGTGGGACTGGTGTATATCAGACAGGAGGGGATTGGTGTCAGTGTGGGACTGGTTTATATCAGACAGGAGGGGATTGGTGTCAGTGTCCGTGGGACTTGTGTATATCAGACAGGAGGGGATTGGTGTCAATGTGGGACTGGTGTATATCAGACAGGAGGGGATTGGTGTCAGTGACAGTGGGACTGGTGTATATCAGACAGTAGGGGATTGGTGTCAGTGACTGTGGGACTAGTGTATATCAGACAGGAGGGGATTGGTGTCAGTGTGGGACTGGTGTATATCAGATAGGAGGGGATTGGTGTCAGTGTGGGACTGGTGTATATCAGACAGGAGGGGATTGGTGTCAGTGTGGGACTGGTGTATATCAGACAGGAGGGGATTGGTGTCAGTGACTGTGGGACTGATGTCTATCAGACAGGAGGGGATTGGTGTCAGTGTGGGACTGGTTTATATCAGACAGGAGGGGATTGATGTCAGTGTGGGACTGGTTTATATCAGACAGGAGGGGATTGGTGTCAGTGACTGTGGGACAGGTGTATATCAGACAGGAGGGGATTGGTGTCAGTGTCTGTGGGACTGGTTTATATCAGATAGGAGGGGATTGGTGTCAGTGACTGTGGGACTGGTGTATATCAGACAGGAGGGGATTGGTGTCAGTGACTGTGGGACTGGTGTGTATCAGACCGGAGGGGATTGGTGTCAGTTTCTGTGGGACTGGTGTATATCAGACAGGAGGGGATTGGTGTCACTGACTGTGGGACTGGTGTATATCAGACAGGAGGGGATTGGTGTCAGTGTGGGACTGGTGTATATCAGACAGGAGGGGATTGGTGTCAGTGACTGTGGGACAGGTGTATATCAGACAGGAGGGGATTGGTGTCAGTGTGGGACTGGTGTATATCAGACAGGAGGGGATTGGTGTCAGTGACTGTGGGACTGGTGTATATCAGACAGGAGGGGATTGGTGTCAGTGACTGTGGGACTGGTGTATATCAGACAGGAGGGGATTGGTGTCAGTGACTGTGGGACTGGTGTATATTAGACAGGAGGGGATTGGTGTCAGTGATTGTGGGACTGGTTTATATCAGACAGGAGGGGATTGGTGTCAGTGAGTGTGGGACTGGTTTATATCAGACAGGAGGGGATTGGTGTCAGTTACTGGGACTGGTGTATATTAGACAGGAGGGGATTGGTGTCAGTGATTGTGGGACTCGTTTATATCAGACAGGAGGGTATTGGTGTCAGTGAGTGTGGGACTGGTTTATATCAGACAGGAGGGGATTGGTGTCAGTGACTGTGGGACTGGTGTATATCAGACAGGAGGGGATTGGTGTCAGTGAGTGTGGGACTGGTTTATATCAGACAGGAGGGGATTGGTGTCAGTGTGGGACTGGTGTATATCAGACAGGAGGGGATTGGTGTCAGTGACTGTGGGACTGGTTTATATCAGACAGGAAGGGATTGGTGTCAGTGACTGTGGGACTGGCGAATATCAGACAGGAGGGGATTGGTGTCAGTGAGTGTGGGACTGGTTTATATCAGACAGGAGGGGATTGGTGTCAGTGAGTGTGGGACTGGTTTATATCAGACAGGAGGGGATTGGTGTCAGTGAGTGTGGGACTGGTTTATATCAGACAGGAGGGGATTGGTGTCAGTGACTGTGGGACTGGTTTATATCAGACAGGAGGGGATTGGTGTCAGTGTCTGTGGGACTGGTGTATATCAGACAGGAGGGGATTGGTGTCAGTGTCTGTGGGACTGGTGTATATCAGACAGGAGTGGATTGGTGTCAGTGACTGTGGGATTGGTGTATATCAGACAGGAGGGGATTGGTGTCAGTGTGGGGCTGGTGTATATCAGACAGGAGGGGATTGGTGTCAGTGTGGGGCTGGTGTATATCAGACAGGAGGGGATTGGTGTCAGTGACTATGGGACTGGTGTATATCAGACAGGAGGGGATTGGTGTCAGTGTGGGGCTGGTGTATATCAGACAGGAGGGGATTGGTGTCAGTGTCTGTGGGACTGGTTTATATCAGACAGGAGGGGATTGGTGTCAGTGTGGGACTTGTGTATATCAGACAGGAGGGGATTGGTGTCAGTGACTGTGGGACTGGTGTATATCAGACAGGAGGGATTGTTGTCAGTGACTGTGGGACTGGTGTATATCAGACAGGAGGGGATTGGTGTCAGTGATTGTGGGACTCGTTTATATCAGACAGGAGGGGATTGGTGTCAGTGAGTGTGGGACTGGTGTATATCAGACAGGAGGGGATTGCTGTCAGTGAGTGTGGGACTGGTGTATATCAGACAGGAGGGGATTGGTGTCAGTGTCTGTGGGACTGGTATATATCAGACAGGAGGGGATTGGTGTCAGTGTGGGACTGGTGTATATCAGACAGGAGGGGATTGGTGTCAGTGACTGTGGGACTGGTGTATATCAGACAGGAGGGGATTGGTGTCAGTGATTGTGGGACTCGTTTATATCAGACAGGAGGGGATTGGTGTCAGTGAGTGTGGGACTGGTTTATATCAGACAGGAGGGATTGTTGTCAGTGACTGTGGGACTGGTGTATATCAGACAGGAGGGGATTGGTGTCAGTGACTGTGGGACTGGTGTATATCAGACAGGAGGGGATTGGTGTCAGTGACTGTGGGACTGGTTTATATCAGACAGGAGGGGATTGGTGTCAGTGACTGTGGGACTGGTGTATATCAGACAGGAGGGGATTGGTGTCAGTGTCTGTGGGACTGGTGTATATCAGACAGGAGGGGATTGGTGTCAGTGTCTGTGGGATTGGTTTATATCAGATAGGAGGGGATTGGTGTCAGTGTCTGTGGGACTGGTGTATATCAGACAGGAGGGGATTGGTGTCAGTCTTGGACTGGTTTATATCAGACAGGAGGGGATTGGTGTCAGTGTGGGACTGGTGTATATCAGACAGGAGGGGATTGGTGTCAGTGACTGTGGGGCTAGTTTATATCAGACAGGAGGGGATTGGTGTCAGTGTGGGACTGGTTTATATCAGACAGGAGGGGATTGGTGTCAGTGTCTGTGGGACTTGTGTATATCAGACAGGAGGGGATTGGTGTCAATGTGGGACTGGTGTATATCAGACAGGAGGGGATTGGTGTCAGTGACTGTGGGACTGGTGTATATCAGACAGGAGGGATTGTTGTCAGTGACTGTGGGACTGGTGTATATCAGACAGGAGGGGATTGGTGTCAGTGACTGTGGGACTGGTGTATATCAGACAGGAGGGGATTGGTGTCAGTGACTGTGGGACTGGTTTATATCAGACAGGAGGGGATTGGTGTCAGTGACTGTGGGACTGGTGTATATCAGACAGGAGGGGATTGGTGTCAGTGTCTGTGGGACTGGTGTATATCAGACAGGAGGGGATTGGTGTCAGTGTCTGTGGGATTGGTTTATATCAGATAGGAGGGGATTGGTGTCAGTGGCTGTGGGACTGGTGTATATCAGACAGGAGGGGATTGGTGTCAGTATGGGACTGGTTTATATCAGACAGGTGGCGATTGGTGTCAGTGACTGTGGGGCTGGTTTATATCAGACAGGAGGGGATTGGTGTCAGTGACTGTGGGACTGGTGTATATCAGACAGGAGGGGATTGGTGTCAGTGACTGTGGGACTGGTTTATATCAGACAGGAGGGGATTGGTGTCAGTTACTGGGACTGGTGTATATTAGACAGGAGGGGATTGGTGTCAGTGATTGTGGGACTCGTTTATATCAGACAGGAGGGTATTGGTGTCAGTGAGTGTGGGACTGGTTTATATCAGACAGGAGGGGATTGGTGTCAGTGACTGTGGGACTGGTGTATATCAGACAGGAGGGGATTGGTGTCAGTGAGTGTGGGACTGGTTTATATCAGACAGGAGGGGATTGGTGTCAGTGTGGGACTGGTGTATATCAGACAGGAGGGGATTGGTGTCAGTGACTGTGGGACTGGTTTATATCAGACAGGAAGGGATTGGTGTCAGTGACTGTGGGACTGGCGAATATCAGACAGGAGGGGATTGGTGTCAGTGACTGTGGGACTGCTGGATATCAGACAGGAGGGGATTGGTGTCAGTGACTGTGGGGCCAGTGTATATCAGACAGGAGGGGATTGGTGTCAATGACGGTGGGGCTGGTGTATATCAGACAGGAGGGGATTGGTGTCAGTGACTGTGGGACTGGTGTATATTAGACAGGAGGGAATTGGTGTCAGTGACTGTGGGACTGGTTTATATCAGACAGGAGGGGATTGGTGTCAGTGTGGGACTGGTGTATATCAGACAGGAGGGGATTGGTGTCAGTGTGGGACTGGTTTATATCAGAAAGGAGGGGATTGGTGTCAGTGACTGTGGGACTGGTATATATCAGACAGGAGGGGATTGGTGTCAGTGTGGGACTGGTGTATATCAGACAGGAGGGGATTGGTGTCAGTTTCTGTGGGACTGGTGTATATCAGACAGGAGGGGCTTGGTGTCAGTGACTGTGGGACTGGTGTATATCAGACAGGAGGGGATTGGTGTCAGTGTGGGACTGGTGTATATCAGACAGGAGGGGATTGGTGTCAGTGTGGGACTGGTGTATATCAGACAGGAGGGGTTTGGTGTCAGTGACTGTGGGACTGGCGAATATCAGACAGGAGGGGATTGGTGTCAGTGAGTGTGGGACTGGTTTATATCAGACAGGAGGGGATTGGTGTCAGTTACTGTGGGACTGGCGTATATCAGACAGGAGGGGATTGGTGTCAGTGAGTGTGGGACTGGTTTATATCAGACAGGAGGGGATTGGTGTCAGTTACTGTGGGACTGCTTTATATCAGACAGGAGGGGATTGGTGTCAGTGAGTGTGGGACTGGTTTATATCAGACAGGAGGGGATTGGTGTCAGTGACTGTGGGACTGGTTTATATCAGACAGGAGGGGATTGGTGTCAGTTACTGTGGGACTGGTGTATATCAGACAGGAGGGGATTGGTGTCAGTGTGGGACTGGTGTATATCAGACAGGAGGGGATTGGTGTCAGTGACTGTGGGACTGGTGTATATCAGACAGTAGGGGATTGGGGTCAGTGTGGGACTGGTGTATATCAGACAGGAGGGGATTGGTGTCAGTGTGGGACTGGTGTATATCAGACAGGAGGGGATTGGTGTCAGTGACTGTGGGACTGGCGAATATCAGACAGGAGGGGATTGGTGTCAGTGAGTGTGGGACTGGTTTATATCAGACAGGAGGGGATTGGTGTCAGTTACTGTGGGACTGGCGTATATCAGACAGGAGGGGATTGGTGTCAGTGAGTGTGGGACTGGTTTATATCAGACAGGAGGGGATTGGTGTCAGTTACTGTGGGACTGCTTTATATCAGACAGGAGGGGATTGGTGTCAGTGAGTGTGGGACTGGTTTATATCAGACAGGAGGGGATTGGTGTCAGTGACTGTGGGACTGGTTTATATCAGACAGGAGGGGATTGGTGTCAGTTACTGTGGGACTGGTGTATATCAGACAGGAGGGGATTGGTGTCAGTGTGGGACTGGTGTATTTCAGACAGGAGGGGATTGGTGTCAGTGACTGTGGGACTGGTGTATATCAGACAGTAGGGGATTGGGGTCAGTGTGGGACTGGTGTATATCAGACAGGAGGGGATTGGTGTCAGTGTGGGACTGGTGTATATCAGACATGATGGATTGGTGTCAGTGACAGTGGGACTGGTGTATATCAGACAGTAGGGGATTGGAGTCAGTGACTGTGGGACTGCTGGATATCAGACAGGAGGGGATTGGTGTCAGTGACTATGGGACTGGTGTATATCAGACAGGAGGGGATTGGTGTCAGTGTGGGACTGGTGTATATCAGACAGGAGGGGATTGGTGTCAGTGTGGGGCTGGTGTATATCAGACAGGAGGGGATTGGTGTCAGTGTCTGTGGGACTGGTTTATATCAGACAGGAGGGGATTGGTGTCAGTGTGGGACTGATTTATATCAGACAGGAGGGGATGGGTGTCAGTGTGGGACTGGTGTATATCAGACAGGAGGGGATTGGCGTCAGTGACTGTGGGACTGGTTTATATCAGACAGGAGGGGATTGGTGTCAGTGTCTGTGGGACTGGTTTATATCAGACAGGAGGGGATTGGTGTCAGTGTCTGTGGGACTGGTGTATATCAGACAAGAGGGGATTGGTGTCAGTGTCTGTGGGACTGGTTTATATCAGATAGGAGGGGATTGGTGTCACTGACTGTGGGACTGGTTTATATCAGACAGGAGGGGATTGGTGTCAGTGACTGTGGGGCTGGTTTATATCAGACAGGAGGGGATTGGTGTCAGTGACTGTGGGACTGGTGTATATCAGACAGGAGGGGTTTGGTGTCAGTGACTGTGGGGCCAGTGTATATCAGACAGGAGGGGATTGGTGTCAATGACGGTGGGACTGGTTTATATCAGACAGGAGGGGATTGGTGTCAGTGTCTGTGGGACTGGTGTATATCAGACAGGAGGGGATTGGTGTCAGTGACTGTGGGACTGGTGTATATCAGACAGTAGGGGATTGGTGTCAGTGACTGTGGGACTGGTGTATATCAGACAGGAGGGGATTGGTGTCAGTGTGGGACTGGTGTATATCAGATAGGAGGGGATTGGTGTCAGTGTGGGACTGGTGTATATCAGACAGGAGGGGATTGGTGTCAGTGTGGGACTGGTGTATATCAGATAGGAGGGGATTGGTGTCAGTGTGGGACTGGTGTATATCAGACAGGAGGGGATTGGTGTCAGTGTGGGACTGGTGTATATCAGACAGGAGGGGATTGGTGTCAGTGTGGGACTGGTTTATATCAGACAGGAGGGGATTGATGTCAGTGTGGGACTGGTTTATATCAGACAGGAGGGGATTGGTGTCAGTGACTGTGGGACAGGTGTATATCAGACAGGAGGGGATTGGTGTCAGTGTCTGTGGGACTGGTTTATATCAGACAGGAGGGGATTGGTGTCAGTGACTGTGGGACTGGTGTGTATCAGACAGGAGGGGATTGGTGTCAGTGACTGTGGGACTGGTTAATATCAGACAGGAGGGGATTGGTGTCAGTGACTGTGGGACTGGTGTATATCAGACAGGAGGGGATTGGTGTCAGTGACTGTGGGACTGGTGTATATCAGACAGGAGGGGATTGGTGTCAGTGACTGTGGGACTGGTGTATATCAGACAGGAGGGGATTGGTGTCAGTGTGGGACTGGTGGATATCAGACCGGAGGGGATTGGTGTCAGTTTCTGTGGGACTGGTGTATATCAGACAGGAGGGGATTGGTGTCAGTGACTGTGGGACTGGTGTATATCAGACAGGAGGGTATTGGTGTCAGTGTGGGACTGGTGTATATCAGACAGGAGGGGATTGGTGTCAGTGACTGTGGGACAGGTGTATATCAGACAGGAGGGGATTGGTGTCAGTGAATGTGGGACTGGTGTATATCAGACAGGAGGGGATTGGTGTCAGTGTCGGATTGGTGTATATCAGACAGGAGGGGATTGGTGTCAGTGTGGGACTGGTGTATATCAGACAGGAGGGGATTGGTGTCAGTGAGTGTGGGACTGGTTTATATCAGACAGGAGGGGATTGGTGTCAGTGACTGTGGGACTGGTGTATATCAGACAGGAGGGGATTGGTGTCAGTGTGGGACTGGTTTATATCAGACAGGAGGGGATTGGTGTCAGTGTCCGTGGGACTTGTGTATATCAGACAGGAGGGGATTGGTGTCAATGTGGGACTGGTGTATATCAGACAGGAGGGGATTGGTGTCAGTGACAGTGGGACTGGTGTATATCAGACAGTAGGGGATTGGTGTCAGTGACTGTGGGACTAGTGTATATCAGACAGGAGGGGATTGGTGTCAGTGTGGGACTGGTGTATATCAGATAGGAGGGGATTGGTGTCAGTGTGGGACTGGTGTATATCAGACAGGAGGGGATTGGTGTCAGTGTGGGACTGGTGTATATCAGACAGGAGGGGATTGGTGTCAGTGACTGTGGGACTGATGTCTATCAGACAGGAGGGGATTGGTGTCAGTGTGGGACTGGTTTATATCAGACAGGAGGGGATTGATGTCAGTGTGGGACTGGTTTATATCAGACAGGAGGGGATTGGTGTCAGTGACTGTGGGACAGGTGTATATCAGACAGGAGGGGATTGGTGTCAGTGTCTGTGGGACTGGTTTATATCAGATAGGAGGGGATTGGTGTCAGTGACTGTGGGACTGGTGTATATCAGACAGGAGGGGATTGGTGTCAGTGACTGTGGGACTGGTGTGTATCAGACAGGAGGGGATTGGTGTCAGTGACTGTGGGACTGGTTAATATCAGACAGGAGGGGATTGGTGTCAGTTTCTGTGGGACTGGTGTATATCAGACAGGAGGGGATTGGTGTCAGTGTGGGACTGGTGTATATCAGACAGGAGGGGATTGGTGTCAGTGACTGTGGGGCTGGTTTATATCAGACAGGAGGGGATTGGTGTCAGTGACTGTGGGACTGGTTTATATCAGACAGGAGGGGATTGGTGTCAGTGACTGTGGGACTGGTGAATATCAGACAGGAAGGGATTGGTGTCAGTGTGGGACTGGTGGATATCAGACCGGAGGGGATTGGTGTCAGTTTCTGTGGGACTGGTGTATATCAGACAGGAGGGGATTGGTGTCAGTGACTGTGGGACTGGTGTATATCAGACAGGAGGGGATTGGTGTCAGTGTGGGACTGGTGTATATCAGACAGGAGGGGATTGGTGTCAGTGACTGTGGGACAGGTGTATATCAGACAGGAGGGGATTGGTGTCAGTGTGGGACTGGTGTATATCAGACAGGAGGGGATTGGTGTCAGTGACTGTGGGACTGGTTAATATCAGACAGGAGGGGATTGGTGTCAGTGACTGTGGGACTGGTGTATATCAGACAGGAGGGGATTGGTGTCAGTGACTGTGGGACTGGTGTATATTAGACAGGAGGGGATTGGTGTCAGTGATTGTGGGACTGGTTTATATCAGACAGGAGGGGATTGGTGTCAGTGAGTGTGGGACTGGTTTATATCAGACAGGAGGGGATTGGTGTCAGTTACTGGGACTGGTGTATATTAGACAGGAGGGGATTGGTGTCAGTGATTGTGGGACTCGTTTATATCAGACAGGAGGGTATTGGTGTCAGTGAGTGTGGGACTGGTTTATATCAGACAGGAGGGGATTGGTGTCAGTGACTGTGGGACTGGTGTATATCAGACAGGAGGGGATTGGTGTCAGTGAGTGTGGGACTGGTTTATATCAGACAGGAGGGGATTGGTGTCAGTGTGGGACTGGTGTATATCAGACAGGAGGGGATTGGTGTCAGTGACTGTGGGACTGGTTTATATCAGACAGGAAGGGATTGGTGTCAGTGACTGTGGGACTGGCGAATATCAGACAGGAGGGGATTGGTGTCAGTGAGTGTGGGACTGGTTTATATCAGACAGGAGGGGATTGGTGTCAGTGAGTGTGGGACTGGTTTATATCAGACAGGAGGGGATTGGTGTCAGTGAGTGTGGGACTGGTTTATATCAGACAGGAGGGGATTGGTGTCAGTGACTGTGGGACTGGTTTATATCAGACAGGAGGGGATTGGTGTCAGTGTCTGTGGGACTGGTGTATATCAGACAGGAGGGGATTGGTGTCAGTGTCTGTGGGACTGGTGTATATCAGACAGGAGTGGATTGGTGTCAGTGACTGTGGGATTGGTGTATATCAGACAGGAGGGGATTGGTGTCAGTGACTGTGGGACTGGTTTATATCAGACAGGAGGGGATTGGTGTCAGTGTCTGTGGGACTGGTGTATATCAGACAAGAGGGGATTGGTGTCAGTGTCTGTGGGACTGGTGTATATCAGACAGGAGGGGATTGGTGTCAGTGTGGGACTGGTGTATATCAGACAGGAGGGGATTGGTGTCAGTGTGGGACTGGTGTATATCAGACAGGAGGGGATTGGTGTCATTGTGGGACTGGTGTATATCAGAAAGGAGGGGATTGGTGTCAGTGACTGTGGGGCTGGTTTATATCAGACAGGAGGGGATTGGGGTCAGTGACTGTGGGACTGCTGGATATCAGACAGGAGGGGATTGGTGTCAGTGACTGTGGGGCCAGTGTATATCAGACAGGAGGGGATTGGTGTCAATGACGGTGGGGCTGGTTTATAACAGACAGGAGGGGATTGGCGTCAGTGACTGTGGGGCTGGTGTATATCAGACAGGAGGGGATTGGTGTCAGTGACTGTGGGACTGGTGTATATTAGACAGGAGGGCATTGGTGTCAGTGACTGTGGGGCTGGTGTATATCAGACAGGAGGGGATTGGTGTCAGTGTGGGACTGGTGTATATCAGACAGGAGGGGATTGGTGTCAGTGACTGTGGGACTGGTGTATATTAGACAGGAGGGGATTGGTGTCAGTGACTGGGGGACTGGTTTATATCAGACAGGAGGGGATTGGTGTCAGTGTGGGACTGGTGTATATCAGACAGGAGGGGATTGGTGTCAGTGACTGTGGGACTGCTGGATATCAGACAGGAGGGGATTGGTGTCAGTGACTGTGGGGCCAGTGTATATCAGACAGGAGGGGATTGGTGTCAATGACGGTGGGGCTGGTGTATATCAGACAGGAGGGGATTGGTGTCAGTGACTGTGGGACTGGTGTATATTAGACAGGAGGGGATTGGTGTCAGTGACTGTGGGACTGGTTTATATCAGACAGGAGGGGATTGGTGTCAGTGTGGGACTGGTGTATATCAGACAGGAGGGGATTGGTGTCAGTGTGGGACTGGTTTATATCAGAAAGGAGGGGATTGGTGTCAGTGACTGTGGGACTGGTATTTTTCAGACAGGAGGGGATTGGTGTCAGTGTGGGACTGGTGTATATCAGACAGGAGGGGATTGGTGTCAGTTTCTGTGGGACTGGTGTATATCAGACAGGAGGGGATTGGTGTCAGTGTGGGACTGGTGTATATCAGACAGGAGGGGATTGGTGTCAGTGTGGGACTGGTGTATATCAGACAGGAGGGGTTTGGTGTCAGTGACTGTGGGACTGGCGAATATCAGACAGGAGGGGATTGGTGTCAGTGAGTGTGGGACTGGTTTATATCAGACAGGAGGGGATTGGTGTCAGTTACTGTGGGACTGGCGTATATCAGACAGGAGGGGATTGGTGTCAGTGAGTGTGGGACTGGTTTATATCAGACAGGAGGGGATTGGTGTCAGTTACTGTGGGACTGCTTTATATCAGACAGGAGGGGATTGGTGTCAGTGAGTGTGGGACTGGTTTATATCAGACAGGAGGGGATTGGTGTCAGTGACTGTGGGACTGGTTTATATCAGACAGGAGGGGATTGGTGTCAGTGAGTGTGGGACTGGTTTATATCAGACAGGAGGGGATTGGTGTCAGTGACTGTGGGACTGGTGTATATCAGACAGGAGGGGATTGGTGTCATTGTGGGACTGGTGTATATCAGAAAGGAGGGGATTGGTGTCAGTGACTGTGGGGCTGGTTTATATCAGACAGGAGGGGATTGGGGTCAGTGACTGTGGGACTGCTGGATATCAGACAGGAGGGGATTGGTGTCAGTGACTGTGGGGCCAGTGTATATCAGACAGGAGGGGATTGGTGTCAATGACGGTGGGGCTGGTTTATAACAGACAGGAGGGGATTGGCGTCAGTGACTGTGGGGCTGGTGTATATCAGACAGGAGGGGATTGGTGTCAGTGACTGTGGGACTGGTGTATATTAGACAGGAGGGCATTGGTGTCAGTGACTGTGGGGCTGGTGTATATCAGACAGGAGGGGATTGGTGTCAGTGTGGGACTGGTGTATATCAGACAGGAGGGGATTGGTGTCAGTGACTGTGGGACTGGTGTATATTAGACAGGAGGGGATTGGTGTCAGTGACTGGGGGACTGGTTTATATCAGACAGGAGGGGATTGGTGTCAGTGTGGGACTGGTGTATATCAGACAGGAGGGGATTGGTGTCAGTGACTGTGGGACTGCTGGATATCAGACAGGAGGGGATTGGTGTCAGTGACTGTGGGGCCAGTGTATATCAGACAGGAGGGGATTGGTGTCAATGACGGTGGGGCTGGTGTATATCAGACAGGAGGGGATTGGTGTCAGTGACTGTGGGACTGGTGTATATTAGACAGGAGGGGATTGGTGTCAGTGACTGTGGGACTGGTTTATATCAGACAGGACGGGATTGGTGTCAGTGTGGGACTGGTGTATATCAGACAGGAGGGGATTGGTGTCAGTGTGGGACTGGTTTATATCAGAAAGGAGGGGATTGGTGTCAGTGACTGTGGGACTGGTATTTTTCAGACAGGAGGGGATTGGTGTCAGTGTGGGACTGGTGTATATCAGACAGGAGGGGATTGGTGTCAGTTTCTGTGGGACTGGTGTATATCAGACAGGAGGGGATTGGTGTCAGTGTGGGACTGGTGTATATCAGACAGGAGGGGATTGGTGTCAGTGTGGGACTGGTGTATATCAGACAGGAGGGGTTTGGTGTCAGTGACTGTGGGACTGGCGAATATCAGACAGGAGGGGATTGGTGTCAGTGAGTGTGGGACTGGTTTATATCAGACAGGAGGGGATTGGTGTCAGTTACTGTGGGACTGGCGTATATCAGACAGGAGGGGATTGGTGTCAGTGAGTGTGGGACTGGTTTATATCAGACAGGAGGGGATTGGTGTAGTGAGTGTGGGACTGGTTTATATCAGACAGGAGGGGATTGGTGTCAGTTACTGTGGGACTGGCGTATATCAGACAGGAGGGGATTGGTGTCAGTGAGTGTGGGACTGGTTTATATCAGACAGGAGGGGATTGGTGTCAGTTACTGTGGGACTGCTTTATATCAGACAGGAGGGGATTGGTGTCAGTGAGTGTGGGACTGGTTTATATCAGACAGGAGGGGATTGGTGTCAGTGACTGTGGGACTGGTTTATATCAGACAGGAGGGGATTGGTGTCAGTTACTGTGGGACTGGTGTATATCAGACAGGAGGAGATTGGTGTCAGTGACTGTGGGACTGGTTTATATCAGACAGGAGGGGATTGGTGTCAGTGACTGTGGGACTGGTTTATATCAGACAGGAGGGGATTGGTGTCAGTGTGGGACTGGTGTATATCAGACAGGAGGGGATTGGTGTCAGTGACAGTGGGACTGGTGTATATCAGACAGTAGGGGATTGGAGTCAGTGACTGTGGGACTGCTGGATATCAGACAGGAGGGGATTGGTGTCAGTGACTATGGGACTGGTGTATATCAGACAGGAGGGGATTGGTGTCAGTGTGGGACTGGTGTATATCAGACAGGAGGGGATTGGTGTCAGTGTCTGTGGGACTGGTTTATATCAGACAGGAGGGGATTGGTGTCAGTGTGGGACTGATTTATATCAGACAGGAGGGGATGGGTGTCAGTGTGGGACTGGTGTATATCAGACAGGAGGGGATTGGCGTCAGTGACTGTGGGACTGGTGTATATCAGACAGGAGGGGATTGGTGTCAGTGTGGGGCTGGTGTATATCAGACAGGAGGGGATTGGTGTCAGTGTCTGTGGGACTGGTTTATATCAGACAGGAGGGGATTGGTGTCAGTGTGGGACTGATTTATATCAGACAGGAGGGGATGGGTGTCAGTGTGGGACTGGTGTATATCAGACAGGAGGGGATTGGCGTCAGTGACTGTGGGACTGGTTTATATCAGACAGGAGGGGATTGGTGTCAGTGTCTGTGGGACTGGTTTATATCAGACAGGAGGGGATTGGTGTCAGTGTCTGTGGGACTGGTGTATATCAGACAAGAGGGGATTGGTGTCAGTGTCTGTGGGACTGGTTTATATCAGATAGGAGGGGATTGGTGTCACTGACTGTGGGACTGGTTTATATCAGACAGGAGGGGATTGGTGTCAGTGACTGTGGGGCTGGTTTATATCAGACAGGAGGGGATTGGTGTCAGTGACTGTGGGACTGGTGTATATCAGACAGGAGGGGATTGGTGCCAGTGTCTGTGGGACTGGTTTATATCAGATAGGAGGGGATTGGTGTCACTGACTGTGGGACTGGTGTATATCAGACAGGAGGGGATTGGTGTCAGTGACTGTGGGACTGGTGTATATCAGACAGGAGGGGATTGGTGTCCGTCTGGGACTGGTTTATATCAGACAGGAGGCGATTGGTGTCAGTGACTGTGGGGCTGGTTTATATCAGACAGGAGGGAATAGGTGTCAGTGACTGTGGGACTGGTGTATATCAGACAGGAGGGGATTGGTGTCAGTGACTGTGGGGCTGGTTTATATCAGACAGGAGGGGATTGGTGTCAATGACGGTGGGACTGGTTTATATCAGACAGGAGGGGATTGGTGTCAGTGTCTGTGGGACTTGTGTATATCAGACAGGAGGGGATTGGTGTCAATGTGGGACTGGTGTATATCAGACAGGAGGGGATTGGTGTCAGTGACAGTGGGACTGGTGTATATCAGACAGTAGGGGATTGGTGTCAGTGACTGTGGGACTGGTGTATATCAGACAGGAGGGGATTGGTGTCAGTGTGGGACTGGTGTATATCAGATAGGAGGGGATTGGTGTCAGTGTGGGACTGGTGTATATCAGACAGGAGGGGATTGGTGTCAGTGTGGGACTGGTGTATATCAGACATGAGGGGATTGGTGTCAGTGACTGTGGGACTGACGTATATCAGACAGGAGGGGATTGGTGTCAGTGTGGGACTGGTTTATATCAGACAGGAGGGGATTGATGTCAGTGTGGGACTGGTTTATATCAGACAGGAGGGGATTGGTGTCAGTGACTGTGGGACAGGTGTATATCAGACAGGAGGGGATTGGTGTCAGTGTCTGTGGGACTGGTTTATATCAGATAGGAGGGGATTGGTGTCAGTGACTGTGGGACTGGTGTATATCAGACAGGAGGGGATTGGTGTCAGTGACTGTGGGACTGGTGGATATCAGAGAGGAGGGGATTGGTGTCAGTGTGGGACTGGTGGATATCAGAGAGGAGGGGATTGGTGTCAGTGTGGGACTGGTGGATATCAGACCGGAGGGGATTGGTGTCAGTTTCTGTGGGACTGGTGTATATCAGACAGGAGGGGATTGGTGTCAGTGACTGTGGGACTGGTGTATATCAGACAGGAGGGGATTGGTGTCAGTGTGGGACTGGTGTATATCAGACAGGAGGGGATTGGTGTCAGTGACTGTGGGACAGGTGTATATCAGACAGGAGGGGATTGGTGTCAGTGACTGTGGGACTGGTGTATATCAGACAGGAGGGGATTGGTGTCAGTGTCGGATTGGTGTATATCAGACAGGAGGGGATTGGTGTCAGTGTGGGACTGGTGTATATCAGACAGGAGGGGATTGGTGTCAGTGACTGTGGGACTGGTGTATATTAGACAGGAGGGGATTGGTGTCAGTGATTGTGGGACTCGTTTATATCAGACAGGAGGGGATTGGTGTCAGTGAGTGTGGGACTGGTTTATATCAGACAGGAGGGGATTGGTGTCAGTTACTGTGGGACTACTTTATATCAGACAGGAGGGGATTGGTGTCAGTGAGTGTGGGACTGGTTTATATCAGACAGGAGGGGATTGGTGTCAGTGTGGGACTTGTGTATATCAGACAGGAGGGGATTGGTGTCAGTGACTGTGGGACTGGTGTATATTAGACAGGAGGGGATTGGTGTCAGTGATTGTGGGACTCGTTTATATCAGACAGGAGGGGATTGGTGTCAGTGAGTGTGGGACTGGTTTATATCAGACAGGAGGGGATTGGTGTCAGTTACTGTGGGACTGGTTTATATCAGACAGGAGGGGATTGGTGTCAGTGTGGGACTGGTGTATATCAGACAGGAGGGGATTGGTGTCAGTGACTGTGGGACTGGCGAATATCAGACAGGAGGGGATTGGTGTCAGTGAGTGTAGGACTGGTTTATATCAGACAGGAGGGGATTGGTGTCAGTTACTGTGGGACTGCTTTATATCAGACAGGAGGGGTTTGGTGTCAGTGACTGTGGGACTGGTTTATATCAGACAGGAAGGGATTGGTGTCAGTGACTGTGGGACTGGCGAATATCAGACAGGAGGGGATTGGTGTCAGTGAGTGTGGGACTGGTTTATATCAGACAGGAGGGGATTGGTGTCAGTGACTGTGGGACTGGTTTATATCAGACAGGAGGGGATTGGTGTCAGTGTCTGTGGGACTGGTTTATATCAGACAAGAGGGGATTGGTGTCAGTGTCTGTGGGACTGGTGTATATCAGACAGGAGGGGATTGGTGTCAGTGTCTGTGGGACTGGTATATATCAGACAGGAGGGGATTGGTGTCAGTGTCTGTGGGACTGGTATATATCAGACAGGAGGGGATTGGTGTCAGTGTGGGACTGGTGTATATCAGACAGGAGGGGATTGGTGTCAGTGTCTGTGGGACTGGTATATATCAGACAGGAGGGGATTGGTGTCAGTGACTGTGGGATTGGTGTATATCAGACAGGAGGGGATTGGTGTCAGTGACTGTGGGACTGGTTTATATCAGACAGGAGGGGATTGGTGTCAGTGTCTGTGGGACTGGTGTATATCAGACAAGAGGGGATTGGTGTCAGTGTCTGTGGGACTGGTGTATATCTGACAGGAGGGGATTGGTGTCAGTGTGGGACTGGTGTATATCAGACAGGAGGGGCTTGGTGTCAGTGAGGGACTGGTGTATATCAGACAGGAGGGGATTGGTGTCATTGTGGGACTGGTGTATATCAGACAGGAGGGGATTGGTGTCAGTGACTGTGGGGCTGGTTTATATCAGACAGGAGGGGATTGGGGTCAGTGACTGTGGGACTGCTGGATATCAGACAGGAGGGTATTGGTGTCAGTGACTGTGGGGCCAGTGTATATCAGACAGGAGGGGATTGGTGTCAATGACGGTGGGGCTGGTTTATAACAGACAGGAGGGCATTGGTGTCAGTGACTGTGGGGCTGGTGTATATCAGACAGCAGGGGATTGGTGTCAGTGTGGGACTGGTTTATATCAGACAGGAGGGGATTGGTGTCAGTGACTGTGGGACTGGTGTATATTAGACAGGAGGGGATTGGTGTCAGTGTGGGACTGGTGTATATCAGACAGGAGGGGATTGGCGTCAGTGACTGTGGGACTGGTGTATATCAGACAGGAAGGGATTGGTGTCAGTGACTGTGGGACTGGTTTATATCAGACAGGAGGGGATTGGTGTCAGTGTGGGACTGGTGGATATCAGACAGGAGGGGATTGGTGTCAGTAACTGTGGGACAGGTGTATATCAGACAGGAGGGGATTGGTGTCAGTGACTGTCGTACTGGTGTATATCAGACAGGTGGGGATTGGTGTCAGTGACTGTCGTACTGGTGTATATCAGACAGGAGGGGATTGGTGTCAGTGATTGTGGGACTCGTTTATATCAGACAGGAGGGGATTGGTGTCAGTGAGTGTGGGACTGGTTTATATCAGACAGGAGGGGATTGGTGTCAGTTACTGTGGGACTGCTTTATATCAGACAGGAGGGGATTGGTGTCAGTGAGTGTGGGACTGGTTTATATCAGACACGAGGGGATTGGTGTCAGTGTGGGACTGGTGTATATCAGACAGGAGGGGATTGGTGTCAGTGACTGTGGGACTGGCGAATATCAGACAGGAGGGGATTGGTGTCAGTGACTGTGGGACAGGTGTATATCAGACAGGAGGGGATTGGTGTCAGTGACTGTGGGACTGGTGTATATTAGACAGGAGGGGATTGGTGTCAGTGATTGTGGGACTCGTTTATATCAGACAGGAGGGGATTGATGTCAGTGAGTGTGGGACTGGTGTATATCAGACAGGAGGGGATTGGTGTCAGTGTGGGACTGGTGTATATCAGACAGGAGGGGATTGGTGTCATTGTGGGACTGGTGTATATCAGAAAGGAGGGGATTGGTGTCAGTGACTGTGGGGCTGGTTTATATCAGACAGGAGGGGATTGGGGTCAGTGACTGTGGGACTGCTGGATATCAGACAGGAGGGGATTGGTGTCAGTGACTGAGGGGCCAGTGTATATCAGACAGGAGGGGATTGGTGTCAATGACGGTGGGGCTGGTTTATAACAGACAGGAGGGCATTGGCGTCAGTGACTGTGGGGCTGGTGTATATCAGACAGGAGGGGATTGGTGTCAGTGACTGTGGGACTGGTGTATATTAGACAGGAGGGGATTGGTGTCAGTGACTGGGGGACTGGTTTATATCAGATAGGAGTGGATTGGTGTCAGTGTGGGACTGGTGTATATCAGACAGGAGGGGATTGGTGTCAGTTTCTGTGGGACTGGTGTATATCAGACAGGAGGGGCTTGGTGTCAGTGACTGTGGGACTGGTGTATATCAGACAGGAGGGGATTGGTGTCAGTGTGGGACTGGTGTATATCAGACAGGAGGGGATTGGTGTCAGTGTGGGACTGGTGTATATCAGACAGGAGGGGTTTGGTGTCAGTGACTGTGGGACTGGCGAATATCAGACAGGAGGGGATTGGTGTCAGTGAGTGTGGGACTGGTTTATATCAGACAGAAGGGGATTGGTGTCAGTTACTGTGGGACTGGTGTATATCAGACAGGAAGGGATTGGTGTCAGTGTGGGACTGGTGTATATCAGACAGGAGGGGATTGGTGTCAGTGACTGTGGGACTGGTGTATATCAGACAGTAGGGGATTGGGGTCAGTGTGGGACTGGTGTATATCAGACAGGAGGGGATTGGTGTCAGTGTGGGACTGGTGTATATCAGACATGAGGGATTGGTGTCAGTGACAGTGGGACTGGTGTATATCAGACAGTAGGGGATTGGAGTCAGTGACTGTGGGACTGCTGGATATCAGACAGGAGGGGATTGGTGTCAGTGACTATGGGACTGGTGTATATCAGACAGGAGGGGATTGGTGTCAGTGACTGTGGGACTGGTGTATATCAGACAGGAGGGGATTGGTGTCAGTGACTATGGGACTGGTGTATATCAGACAGGAGGGGATTGGTGTCAGTGTGGGACAGGTGTATATCAGACAGGAGGGGATTGGTGTCAGTGACTGTCGTACTGGTGTATATCAGACAGGTGGGGATTGGTGTCAGTGACTGTCGTACTGGTGTATATCAGACAGGAGGGGATTGGTGTCAGTGATTGTGGGACTCGTTTATATCAGACAGGAGGGGATTGGTGTCAGTGAGTGTGGGACTGGTTTATATCAGACAGGAGGGGATTGGTGTCAGTTACTGTGGGACTGCTTTATATCAGACAGGAGGGGATTGGTGTCAGTGAGTGTGGGACTGGTTTATATCAGACACGAGGGGATTGGTGTCAGTGTGGGACTGGTGTATATCAGACAGGAGGGGATTGGTGTCAGTGACTGTGGGACTGGCGAATATCAGACAGGAGGGGATTGGTGTCAGTGACTGTGGGACAGGTGTATATCAGACAGGAGGGGATTGGTGTCAGTGACTGTGGGACTGGTGTATATTAGACAGGAGGGGATTGGTGTCAGTGATTGTGGGACTCGTTTATATCAGACAGGAGGGGATTGATGTCAGTGAGTGTGGGACTGGTGTATATCAGACAGGAGGGGATTGGTGTCAGTGTGGGACTGGTGTATATCAGACAGGAGGGGATTGGTGTCATTGTGGGACTGGTGTATATCAGAAAGGAGGGGATTGGTGTCAGTGACTGTGGGGCTGGTTCATATCAGACAGGAGGGGATTGGGGTCAGTGACTGTGGGACTGCTGGATATCAGACAGGAGGGGATTGGTGTCAGTGACTGAGGGGCCAGTGTATATCAGACAGGAGGGGATTGGTGTCAATGACGGTGGGGCTGGTTTATAACAGACAGGAGGGCATTGGCGTCAGTGACTGTGGGGCTGGTGTATATCAGACAGGAGCGGATTGGTGTCAGTGACTGTGGGACTGGTGTATATTAGACAGGAGGGGATTGGTGTCAGTGACTGGGGGACTGGTTTATATCAGATAGGAGGGGATTGGTGTCAGTGTGGGACTGGTGTATATCAGACAGGAGGGGATTGGTGTCAGTTTCTGTGGGACTGGTGTATATCAGACAGGAGGGGCTTGGTGTCAGTGACTGTGGGACTGGTGTATATCAGACAGGAGGGGATTGGTGTCAGTGTGGGACTGGTGTATATCAGACAGGAGGGGATTGGTGTCAGTGTGGGACTGGTGTATATCAGACAGGAGGGGTTTGGTGTCAGTGACTGTGGGACTGGCGAATATCAGACAGGAGGGGATTGGTGTCAGTGAGTGTGGGACTGGTTTATATCAGACAGGAGGGGATTGGTGTCAGTTACTGTGGGACTGGTGTATATCAGACAGGAGGGGATTGGTGTCAGTGTGGGACTGGTGTATATCAGACAGGAGGGGATTGGTGTCAGTGACTGTGGGACTGGTGTATATCAGACAGTAGGGGATTGGGGTCAGTGTGGGACTGGTGTATATCAGACAGGAGGGGATTGGTGTCAGTGTGGGACTGGTGTATATCAGACATGAGGGATTGGTGTCAGTGACAGTGGGACTGGTGTATATCAGACAGTACGGGATTGGAGTCAGTGACTGTGGGACTGCTGGATATCAGACAGGAGGGGATTGGTGTCAGTGACTATGGGACTGGTGTATATCAGACAGGAGGGGATTGGTGTCAGTGTGGGACTGGTGTATATCAGACAGGAGGGGATTGGTGTCAGTGTGGGGCTGGTGTATATCAGACAGGAGGGGATTGGTGTCAGTGTCTGTGGGACTGGTTTATATCAGACAGGAGGGGATTGGTGTCAGTGTGGGACTGATTTATATCAGACAGGAGGGGATGGGTGTCAGTGTGGGACTGGTGTATATCAGACAGAAGGGGATTGGCGTCAGTGACTGTGGGACTGGTTTATATCAGACAGGAGGGGATTGGTGTCAGTGTCTGTGGGACTGGTTTATATCAGACAGGAGGGGATTGGTGTCAGTGTCTGTGGGACTGGTGTATATCAGACAAGAGGGGATTGGTGTCAGTGTCTGTGGGACTGGTTTATATCAGATAGGAGGGGATTGGTGTCACTGACTGTGGGACTGGTTTATATCAGACAGGAGGGGATTGGTGTCAGTGACTGTGGGGCTGGTTTATATCAGACAGGAGGGGATTGGTGTCAGTGACTGTGGGACTGGTGTATATCAGACAGGAGGGGATTGGTGCCCGTGTCTGTGGGACTGGTTTATATCAGATAGGAAGGGATTGGTGTCACTGACTGTGGGACTGGTGTATATCAGACAGGAGGGGATTGGTGTCAGTGACTGTGGGACTGGTGTATATCAGACAGGAGGGGATTGGTGTCCGTCTGGGACTGGTTTATATCAGACAGGAGGCGATTGGTGTCAGTGACTGTGGGGCTGGTTTATATCAGACAGGAGGGAATAGGTGTCAGTGACTGTGGGACTGGTGTATATCAGACAGGAGGGGATTGGTGTCAGTGACTGTGGGGCTGGTTTATATCAGACAGGAGGGGATTGGTGTCAGTGAGTGTGGGACTGCTGGATATCAGACAGGAGGGGTTTGGTGTCAGTGACTGTGGGGCCAGTGTATATCAGACAGGAGGGGATTGGTGTCAATGACGGTGGGACTGGTTTATATCAGACAGGAGGGGATTGGTGTCAGTGTCTGTGGGACTTGTGTATATCAGACAGGAGGGGATTGGTGTCAGTGTGGGACTGGTGGATATCAGACCGGAGGGGATTGGTGTCAGTGACTGTGGGACTGGTGTATATCAGACAGGAGGGGATTGGTGTCAGTGACTGTGGGACTGGTGTATATCAGACAGGAGGGGATTGGTGTCAGTGTGGGACTGGTGGATATCAGACAGGAGGGGATTGGTGTCAGTAACTGTGGGACAGGTGTATATCAGACAGGAGGGGATTGGTGTCAGTGACTGTCGTACTGGTGTATATCAGACAGGAGGGGATTGGTGTCAGTGATTGTGGGACTCGTTTATATCAGACAGGAGGGGATTGGTGTCAGTGAGTGTGGGACTGGTTTATATCAGACAGGAGGGAATTGGTGTCAGTTACTGTGGGACTGCTTTATATCAGACAGGAGGGGATTGGTGTCAGTGAGTGTGGGACTGGTTTATATCAGACACGAGGGGATTGGTGTCAGTGTGGGACTGGTGTATATCAGACAGGAGGGGATTGGTGTCAGTGACTGTGGGACTGGCGAATATCAGACAGGAGGGGATTGGTGTCAGTGACTGTGGGACAGGTGTATATCAGACAGGAGGGGATTGGTGTCAGTGACTGTGGGACTGGTGTATATTAGACAGGAGGGGATTGGTGTCAGTGATTGTGGGACTCGTTTATATCAGACAGGAGGGGATTGATGTCAGTGAGTGTGGGACTGGTGTATATCAGACAGGAGGGGATTGGTGTCAGTGTGGGACTGGTGTATATCAGAAAGGAGGGGATTGGTGTCAGTGACTGTGGGGCTGGTTTATATCAGACAGGAGGGGATTGGGGTCAGTGACTGTGGGACTGCTGGATATCAGACAGGAGGGGATTGGTGTCAGTGACTGAGGGGCCAGTGTATATCAGACAGGAGGGGATTGGTGTCAATGACGGTGGGGCTGGTTTATAACAGACAGGAGGGCATTGGCGTCAGTGACTGTGGGGCTGGTGTATATCAGACAGGAGGGGATTGGTGTCAGTGACTGTGGGACTGGTGTATATTAGACAGGAGGGGATTGGTGTCAGTGACTGGGGGACTGGTTTATATCAGACAGGAGGGGATTGGTGTCAGTGTGGGACTGGTGTATATCAGACAGGAGGGGATTGGTGTCAGTTTCTGTGGGACTGGTGTATATCAGACAGGAGGGGCTTGGTGTCAGTGACTGTGGGACTGGTGTATATCAGACAGGAGGGGATTGGTGTCAGTGTGGGACTGGTGTATATCAGACAGGAGGGGATTGGTGTCAGTGTGGGACTGGTGTATATCAGACAGGAGGGGATTGGTGTCAGTGAGTGTGGGACTGGCGAATATCAGACAGGAGGGGATTGGTGTCAGTGAGTTTGGGACTGGTTTATATCAGACAGGAGGGGATTGGTGTCAGTGAGTGTGGGACTGGCGTATATCAGACAGGAGGGGATTGGTGTCAGTTACTGTGGGACTGCTTTATATCAGACAGGAGGGGATTGGTGTCAGTGAGTGTGGGACTGGTTTATATCAGACAGGAGGGGATTGGTGTCAGTGACTGTGGGACTGGTTTATATCAGACAGGAGGGGATTGGTGTCAGTTACTGTGGGACTGGTGTATATCAGACAGGAGGGGATTGGTGTCCGTGTGGGACTGGTGTATATCAGACAGGAGGGGATTGGTGTCAGTGACTGTGGGACTGGTGTATATCAGACAGTAGGGGATTGGGGTCAGTGTGGGACTGGTGTATATCAGACAGGAGGGGATTGGTGTCAGTGTGGGACTGGTGTATATCAGACATGAGGGATTGGTGTCAGTGACAGTGGGACTGGTGTATATCAGACAGTAGGGGATTGGAGTCAGTGACTGTGGGACTGCTGGATATCAGACAGGAGGGGATTGGTGTCAGTGACTATGGGACTGGTGTATATCAGACAGGAGGGGATTGGTGTCAGTGTGGGACTGGTGTATATCAGACAGGAGGGGATTGGTGTCAGTGTGGGGCTGGTGTATATCAGACAGGAGGGGATTGGTGTCAGTGTCTGTGGGACTGGTTTATATCAGACAGGAGGGGATTGGTGTCAGTGTGGGACTGATTTATATCAGACAGGAGGGGATGGGTGTCAGTGTGGGACTGGTGTATATCAGACAGGAGGGGATTGGCGTCAGTGACTGTGGGACTGGTTTATATCAGACAGGAGGGGATTGGTGTCAGTGTCTGTGGGACTGGTTTATATCAGACAGGAGGGGATTGGTGTCAGTGTCTGTGGGACTGGTTTATATCAGATAGGAGGGGATTGGTGTCACTGACTGTGGGACTGGTTTATATCAGACAGGAGGGGATTGGTGTCAGTGACTGTGGGGCTGGTTTATATCAGACAGGAGGGGATTGGTGTCAGTGACTGTGGGACTGGTGTATATCAGACAGGAGGGGATTGGTGCCAGTGTCTGTGGGACTGGTTTATATCAGATAGGAGGAGATTGGTGTCACTGACTGTGGGACTGGTGTATATCAGACAGGAGGGGATTGGTGTCAGTGACTGTGGGACTGGTGTATATCAGACAGGAGGGGATTGGTGTCCGTCTAGGACTGGTTTATATCAGACAGGAGGCGATTGGTGTCAGTGACTGTGGGGCTGGTTTATATCAGACAGGAGGGAATAGGTGTCAGTGACTGTGGGACTGGTGTATATCAGACAGGAGGGGATTGGTGTCAGTGACTGTGGGGCTGGTTTATATCAGACAGGAGGGGATTGGTGTCAGTGAGTGTGGGACTGCTGGATATCAGACAGGAGGGGTTTGGTGTCAGTGACTGTGGGGCCAGTGTATATCAGACAGGAGGGGATTGGTGTCAATGACGGTGGGACTGGTTTATATCAGACAGGAGGGGATTGGTGTCAGTGTCTGTGGGACTTGTGTATATCAGACAGGAGGGGATTGGTGTCAATGTGGGACTGGTGTATATCAGACAGGAGGGGATTGGTGTCAGTGACAGTGGGACTGGTGTATATCAGACAGTAGGGGATTGGTGTCAGTGACTGTGGGACTGGTTTATATCAGACAGGAGGGGATTGGTGTCAGTGTGGGACTGGTGTATATCAGATAGGAGGGGATTGGTGTCAGTGTGGGACTGGTGTATATCAGACAGGAGGGGATTGGTGTCAGTGTGGGACTGGTGTATATCAGACATGAGGGGATTGGTGTCAGTGACTGTGGGACTGACGTATATCAGACAGGAGGGGATTGGTGTCAGTGTGGGACTGGTTTATATCAGACAGGAGGGGATTGATGTCAGTGTGGGACTGGTTTATATCAGACAGGAGGGGATTGGTGTCAGTGTCTGTGGGACTGGTTTATATCAGATAGGAGGGGATTGGTGTCAGTGACTGTGGGACTGGTGTATATCAGACAGGAGGGGATTGGTGTCAGTGACTGTGGGACTGGTTAATATCAGACAGGAGGGGATTGGTGTCAGTGACTGTGGGACTGGTGTATATCAGACAGGAGGGGATTGGTGTCAGTGACTGTGGGACTGGTGTATATCAGACAGGAGGGGATTGGTGTCAGTGACTGTGGGACTGGTGTATATCAGACAGGAGGGGATTGGTGTCAGTGACTGTGGGACTGGTGGATATCAGAGAGGAGGGGATTCGTGTCAGTGTGGGACTGGTGGATATCAGACCGGAGGGGATTGGTGTCAGTTTCTGTGGGACTGGTGTATATCAGACAGGAGGGGATTGGTGTCAGTGACTGTGGGACTGGTGTATATCAGACAGGAGGGGATTGGTGTCAGTGTGGGACTGGTGTATATCAGACAGGAGGGGTTTGGTGTCAGTGACTGTGGGACTGGCGAATATCAGACAGGAGGGGATTGGTGTCAGTGACTGTGGGACTGGTGTATATCAGACAGGAGGGGATTGGTGTCAGTGACTGTGGGACTGGTGTATATCAGACAGGAGGGGATTGGTGTCAGTGTCGGATTGGTGTATATCAGACAGGAGGGGATTGGTGTCAGTGTGGGACTGGTGTATATCAGACAGGAGGGGATTGGTGTCAGTGACTGTGGGACTGGTGTATATTAGACAGGAGGGGATTGGTGTCAGTGATTGTGGGACTCGTTTATATCAGACAGGAGGGGATTGGTGTCAGTGAGTGTGGGACTGGTTTATATCAGACAGGAGGGGATTGGTGTCAGTTACTGTGGGACTACTTTATATCAGACAGGAGGGGATTGGTGTCAGTGAGTGTGGGACTGGTTTATATCAGACAGGAGGGGATTGGTGTCAGTGTGGGACTTGTGTATATCAGACAGGAGGGGATTGGTGTCAGTGACTGTGGGACTGGTGTATATTAGACAGGAGGGGATTGGTGTCAGTGATTGTGGGACTCGTTTATATCAGACAGGAGGGGATTGGTGTCAGTGAGTGTGGGACTGGTTTATATCAGACAGGAGGGGATTGGTGTCAGTTACTGTGGGACTGGTTTATATCAGACAGGAGGGGATTGGTGTCAGTGTGGGACTGGTGTATATCAGACAGGAGGGGATTGGTGTCAGTGACTGTGGGACTGGTTTATATCAGACAGGAGGGGATTGGTGTCAGTGACTGTGGGACTGGTTTATATCAGACAGGAGGGGATTGGTGTCAGTGTCTGTGGGACTGGTTTATATCAGACAAGAGGGGATTGGTGTCAGTGTCTGTGGGACTGGTGTATATCAGACAGGAGGGGATTGGTGTCAGTGTCTGTGGGACTGGTATATATCAGACAGGAGGGGATTGGTGTCAGTGACTGTGGGATTGGTGTATATCAGACAGGAGGGGATTGGTGTCAGTGACTGTGGGACTGGTTTATATCAGACAGGAGGGGATTGGTGTCAGTGTCTGTGGGACTGGTGTATATCAGACAAGAGGGGATTGGTGTCAGTGTGGGACTGGTGTATATCAGACAGGAGGGGATTGGTGTCAGTGAGGGACTGGTGTATATCAGACAGGAGGGGATTGGTGTCATTGTGGGACTGGTGTATATCAGACAGGAGGGGATTGGTGTCAGTGACTGTGGGGCTGGTTTATATCAGACAGGAGGGGATTGGGGTCAGTGACTGTGGGACTGCTGGATATCAGACAGGAGGGGATTGGTGTCAGTGACTGTGGGGCCAGTGTATATCAGACAGGAGGGGATTGGTGTCAATGACGGTGGGGCTGGTTTATAACAGACAGGAGGGCATTGGTGTCAGTGACTGTGGGGCTGGTGTATATCAGACAGCAGGGGATTGGTGTCAGTGACTGTGGGACTGGTGTATATTAGACAGGAGGGGATTGGTGTCAGTGACTGGGGGACTGGTTTATATCAGACAGGAGGGGATTGGTGTCAGTGTGGGACTGGTGTATATCAGACAGGAGGGGATTGGTGTCAGTGACTGTGGGACTGGTGTATATCAGACAGGAAGGGATTGGTGTCAGTGACTGTGGGACTGGTTTATATCAGACAGGAGGGGATTGGTGTCAGTGTGGGACTGGTGGATATCAGACCGGAGGGGATTGGTGTCAGTGACTGTGGGACTGGTGTATATCAGACAGGAGGGGATTGGTGTCAGTGACTGTGGGACTGGTGTATATCAGACAGGAGGGGATTGGTGTCAGTGTGGGACTGGTGGATATCAGACAGGAGGGGATTGGTGTCAGTAACTGTGGGACAGGTGTATATCAGACAGGAGGGGATTGGTGTCAGTGACTGTCGTACTGGTGTATATCAGACAGGAGGGGATTGGTGTCAGTGATTGTGGGACTCGTTTATATCAGACAGGAGGGGATTGGTGTCAGTGAGTGTGGGACTGGTTTATATCAGACAGGAGGGGATTGGTGTCAGTTACTGTGGGACTGCTTTATATCAGACAGGAGGGGATTGGTGTCAGTGAGTGTGGGACTGGTTTATATCAGACACGAGGGGATTGGTGTCAGTGTGGGACTGGTGTATATCAGACAGGAGGGGATTGGTGTCAGTGACTGTGGGACTGGCGAATATCAGACAGGAGGGGATTGGTGTCAGTGACTGTGGGACAGGTGTATATCAGACAGGAGGGGATTGGTGTCAGTGACTGTGGGACTGGTGTATATTAGACAGGAGGGGATTGGTGTCAGTGATTGTGGGACTCGTTTATATCAGACAGGAGGGGATTGATGTCAGTGAGTGTGGGACTGGTGTATATCAGACAGGAGGGGATTGGTGTCAGTGTGGGACTGGTGTATATCAGACAGGAGGGGATTGGTGTCATTGTGGGACTGGTGTATATCAGAAAGGAGGGGATTGGTGTCAGTGACTGTGGGGCTGGTTTATATCAGACAGGAGGGGATTAGGGTCAGTGACTGTGGGACTGCTGGATATCAGACAGGAGGGGATTGGTGTCAGTGACTGAGGGGCCAGTGTATATCAGACAGGAGGGGATTGGTGTCAATGACGGTGGGGCTGGTTTATAACAGACAGGAGGGCATTGGCGTCAGTGACTGTGGGGCTGGTGTATATCAGACAGGAGGGGATTGGTGTCAGTGACTGGGGGACTGGTTTATATCAGACAGGAGGGGATTGGTGTCAGTGTGGGACTGGTGGATATCAGACCGGAGGGGATTGGTGTCAGTTTCTGTGGGACTGGTGTATATCAGACACGAGGGGATTGGTGTCAGTGACTGTGGGACTGGTGTATATCAGACAGGAGGGGATTGGTGTCAGTGTGGGACTGGTGTATATCAGACAGGAGGGGATTGGTGTCAGTGACTGTGGGACTGCTGGATATCAGACAGGAGGGGATTGGTGTCAGTGACTGTCGTACTGGTGTACATCAGACAGGAGGGGATTGGTGTCAGTGACTGTGGGACTGGTGTATATTAGACAGGAGGGGATTGGTGTCAGTGATTGTGGGACTCGTTTATATCAGACAGGAGGGGATTGGTGTCAGTGAGTGTGGGACTGGTTTATATCAGACAGGAGGGGATTGGTGTCAGTTACTGTGGGACTGCTTTATATCAGACAGGAGGGGATTGGTGTCAGTGAGTTTGGGACTGGTTTATATCAGACAGGAGGGGATTGGTGTCAGTGTGGGACTGGTGTATATCAGACAGGAGGGGATTGGTGTCAGTGACTGTGGGACTGGCGAATATCAGACAGGAGGGGATTGGTGTCAGTGACTGTGGGACTGGTTTATATCAGACAGGAGGGGATTGGTGTCAGTGATTGTGGGACTCGTTTATATCAGACAGGAGGGGATTGGTGTCAGTGACTGTGGGACTGGTGTATATTAGACAGGAGGGGATTGGTGTCAGTGATTGTGGGACTCGTTTATATCAGACAGGAGGGGATTGGTGTCAGTGAGTGTGGGACTGGTTTATATCAGACAGGAGGGGATTGGTGTCAGTGTGGGACTGGTGTATATCAGACAGGAGGGGATTGGTGTCAGTGACTATGGGACTGGCGAATATCAGACAGGAGGGGATTGGTGTCAGTGAGTGTGGGACTGGTTTATATCAGACAGGAGGGGATTGGTGTTAGTTACTGTGGGACTGCTTTATATCAGACAGGAGGGGTTTGGTGTCAGTGACTGTGGGACTGGTTTATATCAGACAGGAAGGGATTGGTGTCAGTGAGTGTGGGACTGGTTTATATCAGACAGGAGGGGATTGGTGTCAGTGACTGTGGGACTGGTGTGTATCAGACAGAAGGGGATTGGTGTCAGTGTGGGACTGGTTTATATCAGACAGGAGGGGATTGGTGTCAGTGACTGTGGGACTGGTGTTTATCAGACAGGAGGGGATTGGTGTCAGTGACTGTGGGACTGGTGTATATCAGACAGGAGGGGATTGGTGTCAGTGACTGTGGGACTGGTGTATATCAGACAGGAGGGGATTGGTGTCAGTGACTGTGGGACAGGTGTATATCAGACAGGAGGGGATTGGTGTCAGTGACTGTGGGACTGGTGTATATCAGACAGGAGGGGATTGGTGTCAGTGACTGTGGGACTGGTGTATATCAGACAGGAGGGGATTGGTGTCAGTGTGGGACTGGTGTATATCAGACAGGAGGGGATTGGTGTCAGTGACTATGGGACTGGCGAATATCAGACAGGAGGGGATTGGTGTCAGTGAGTGTGGGACTGGTTTATATCAGACAGGAGGGGATTGGTGTCAGTTACTGTGGGACTGCTTTATATCAGACAGGAGGGGTTTGGTGTCAGTGACTGTGGGACTGGTTTATATCAGACAGGAAGGGATTGGTGTCAGTGACTGTGGGACTGGCGAATATCAGACAGGAGGGGATTGGTGTCAGTGAGTGTGGGACTGGTTTATATCAGACAGGAGGGGATTGGTGTCAGTGACTGTGGGACAGGTGTATATCAGACAGGAGGGGATTGGTGTCAGTGTCTGTGGGACTGGTGTATATCAGACAGGAGGGGATTGGTGTCAGTGTGGGACTGGTGTATATCAGACAGGAGGGGATTGGTGTCAGTGTGGGACTGGTGTATATCAGACAGGAGGGGATTGGTGTCATTGTGGGACTGGTGTATATCAGAAAGGAGGGGATTGGTGTCAGTGACTGTAGGGCTGGTTTATATCAGACAGGAGGGGATTGGGGTCAGTGACTGTGGGACTGCTGGATATCAGACAGGAGGGGATTGGTGTCACTGACTGTGGGACTGGTGTATATCAGACAGGAGGGGATTGGTGTCAGTGTGGGACTGGTGTATATCAGACAGGAGGGGATTGGTGTCAGTGACTGTGGGACTGGTATATATCAGACAGGAGGGGATTGGTGTCAATGATGGTGGGGCTGGTTTATAACTGACAGGAGGGCATTGGTGTCAGTGACTGTGGGACTGGTGTATATCAGACAGGAGGGGATTGGTGTCATTGTGGGACTGGTGTATATCAGAAAGGAGGGGATTGGTGTCAGTGACTGTGGGACTGGTGTATATCAGACAGGAGGGGATTGGTGTCAGTGACTGTGGGACTGGTTTATATCAGACAGGAGGGGATTGGTGTCAGTGACTGTGGGACTGGTGTATATCAGACAGGAGGGGATTGGTGTCAGTGTGGGACTGGTGTATATCAGACAGGAGGGGTTTGGTGTCAGTGACTGTGGGACTGGCGAATATCAGACAGGAGGGGATTGGTGTCAGTGAGTGTGGGACTGGTTTATATCATACAGGAGGGGATTGGTGTCAGTTTCTGTGGGACTGCTTTATATCAGACAGGAGGGGATTGGTGTCAGTGTCTGTGGGACTGGTTTATATCAGACAGGAGGGGATTGGTGTCAGTGACTGTGGGACTGGTGTATATTAGACAGGAGGGGATTGGTGTCAGTGACTGTGGGACTGGTTTATATCAGACAGGAGGGGATTGGTGTCAGTGTGGGACTGGTGTATATCAGACAGGAGGGGATTGGTGTCAGTGTGGGACTGGTTTATATCAGAAAGGAGGGGATTGGTGTCAGTGACTGTGGGACTGGTATATATCAGACAGGAGGGGATTGGTGTCAGTGTGGGACTGGTGTATATCAGAAAGGAGGGGATTGGTGTCAGTGACTGTGGGACTGATTTATATCAGAAAGGAGGGGATTGGTGTCAGTGACTGTGGGGCTGGTTTATATCAGACAGGAGGGGATTGGTGTCAGTGACTGTGGGACTGGTATATATCAGACAGGAGGGGATTGGTGTCAGTGACTGTGGGACTGGTTTATATCAGACAGGAGGGGATTGGTGTCATTGACTGTGGGACTGGTGTATATCAGACAGGAGGGGATTGGTGTCAGTGTCTGTGGGACTGGTTTATATCAGACAGGAGGGGATTGGTGTCAGTGACTGTGGGATTGGTGTATATCAGACAGGAGGGGATTGGTGTCAGTGTCTGTGGGGCCAGTGTGTATCAGACAGGAGGGGATTGGTGTCAGTGTGGGACTGGTGTATATCAGACAGGAGGGGATTGGTGTCAGTGTGGGACTGGTGTATATCAGACAGGAGGGGATTGGTGTCAGTGACTGTGGGACAGGTGTATATCAGACAGGAGGGGATTGGTGTCAGTGTCTGTGGGACTGGTTTATATCAGACAGGAGGGGATTGGTGTCAGTGTGGGACTGGTGTATATCAGACAGGAGGGGATTGGTGTCAGTGACTGTGGGGCCAGTGTATATCAGACAGGAGGGGATTGGTGTCAGTGTGGGACTGGTGTATATCAGACAGGAGGGGATTGGTGTCAGTGACTGTGGGACTGGTGTATATCAGACAGGAGGGGATTGGTGTCAGTGTGGGACTGGTGTATATCAGACAGGAGGGGATTGGTGTCAGTGTGGGACTGGTGTATATCAGACAGGAGGGGATTGGTGTCAGTGTCTGTGGGACTGGTGTATATTAGACAGGAGGGGATTGGTGTCAGTGTGGGACTGGTGTATATCAGACCGGAGGGGATCGGTGTCAGTTACTGCGGGACTGGTGTATATCAGACAGGAGGGGATTGGTGTCAGTGACTGTGGGACTGGTGTATATTAGACAGGAGGGGATTGGTGTCAGTGACTGTGGGACTGGTGTATATCAGACAGGAGGGGATTGGTGTCAGTGTCTGTGGGACTGGTATATATCAGACAGGAGGGGATTGGTGTCAGTGTGGGACTGGTGTATATCAGACAGGAGGGGATTGGTGTCAGTGTCTGTGGGACTGGTGTATATCAGACAAGAGGGGATTGGTGTCAGTGTCTGTGGGACTGGTATATATCAGACAGGAGGGGATTGGTGTCAGTGTGGGACTGGTGTATATCAGACAGGAGGGGATTGGTGGCAGTGTGGGACTGGTGTATATCAGACAGGAGGGGATTGGTGTCATTGTGGGACTGGTGTATATCAGAAAGGAGGGGATTGGTGTCAGTGACTGTGGGGCTGGTTTATATCAGACAGGAGGGGATTGGGGTCAGTGACTGTGGGACTGCTGGATATCAGACAGGAGGGGATTGGTGTCAGTGACTGTGGGGCCAGTGTATATCAGACAGGAGGGGATTGGTGTCAATGACGGTGGGGCTGGTTTATAACAGACAGGAGGGCATTGGTGTCAGTGACTGTGGGGCTGGTGTATATCAGACAGGAGGGGATTGGTGTCAGTGACTGTGGGACTGGTGTATATTAGACAGGAGGGGATTGGTGTCAGTGACTGGGGGACTGGTTTATATCAGACAGGAGGGGATTGGTGTCAGTGTGGGACTGGTGTATATCAGACAGGAGGGGATTGGTGTCAGTGACTGTGGGACTGGTGTATATCAGACAGGAGGGGATTGGTGTCAGTGACTGTGGGACTGGTTTATATCAGACAGGAGGGGATTGGTGTCAGTGACTGTGGGACTGGTGTATATCAGACAGGAGGGGATTGGTGTCAGTGTGGGACTGGTGTATATCAGACAGGAGGGGATTGGTGTCAGTGACTGTGGGACAGGTGTATATCAGACAGGAGGGGATTGGTGTCAGTGACTGTCGTACTGGTGTATATCAGACAGGAGGGGATTGGTGTCAGTGACTGTGGGACTGGTGTATATTAGACAGGAGGGGATTGGTGTCAGTGATTGTGGGACTCGTTTATATCAGACAGGAGGGGATTGGTGTCAGTTACTGTGGGACTGCTTTATATCAGACAGGAGGGGATTGGTGTCAGTGTCTGTGGGACTGGTTTATATCAGACAAGAGGGGATTGGTGTCAGTGACTGTGGGACTGGTGTATATCAGACAGGAGGGGATTGGTGTCAGTGTCTGTGGGACTGGTATATATCAGACAGGAGGGGATTGGTGTCAGTGTGGGACTGGTGTATATCAGACAGGAGGGGATTGGTGTCAGTGTGGGACTGGTGTATATCAGACAGGAGGGGATTGGTGTCATTGTCGGACTGGTGTATATCAGAAAGGAGGGGATTGGTGTCAGTGACTGTGGGGCTGGTTTATATCAGACAGGAGGGGATTGGGGTCAGTGACTGTGGGACTGCTGGATATCAGACAGGAGGGGATTGGTGTCAGTGACTGTGGGGCCAGTGTATATCAGACAGGAGGGGATTGGTGTCAATGACGGTGGGGCTGGTTTATAACAGACAGGAGGGCATTGGTGTCAGTAACTGTGGGGCTGGTGTATATCAGACAGGAGGGGATTGGTGTCAGTGACTGTGGGACTGGTGTATATTAGACAGGAGGGGATTGGTGTCAGTGACTGTGGGACTGGTTTATATCAGACAGGAGGGGATTGGTGTCAGTGTGGGACTGGTGTATATCAGACAGGAAGGGATTGGTGTCAGTGTGGGACTGGTTCATATCAGAAAGGAGGGGATTGGTGTCAGTGACTGTGGGACTGGTATATATCAGACAGGAGGGAATTGGTGTCAGTGTGGGACTGGTGTATATCAGACAGGAGGGGATTGGTGTCAGTGACTGTGGGACTGGTTTATATCAGACAGGAGGGGATTGGTGTCATTGACTGTGGGACTGGTGTATATCAGACAGGAGGGGATTGGTGTCAGTGTCTGTGGGACTGGTTTATATCAGACAGGAGGGGATTGGTGTCAGTGACTGTGGGACTGGTGTATATCAGACAGGAGGGGATTGGTGTCAGTGTCTGTGGGACTGGTTTATATCAGACAGGAGGGGATTGGTGTCAGTGACTGTGGGGCCAGTGTGTATCAGACAGGAGTGGATTGGTGTCAGTGTGGGACTGGTGTATATCAGACAGGAGGGGATTGGTGTCAGTGTGGGACTGGTGTATATCAGACAGGAGGGGATTGGTGTCAGTGACTGTGGGACAGGTGTATATCAGACAGGAGGGGATTGGTGTCAGTGTCTGTGGGACTGGTTTATATCAGACAGGAGGGGATTGGTGTCAGTGTGGGACTGGTGTATATCAGACAGGAGGGGATTGGTGTCAGTGACTGTGGGGCCAGTGTATATCAGACAGGAGGGGATTGGTGTCAGTGTGGGACTGGTGTATATCAGACAGGAGGGGATTGGTGTCAGTGACTGTGGGACTGGTGTATATCAGACAGGAGGGGATTGGTGTCAGTGTGGGACTGGTTTATATCAGACAGGAGGCGATTGGTGTCAGTGTGGGACTGGTGTATATCAGACAGGAGGGGATTGGTGTCAGTGTGGGACTGGTGTATATCAGACAGGAGGGGATTGGTTTCAGTGTGGGACTGGTGTATATCAGACAGGAGGGGATTGGTGTCAGTGACTGTGGGACTGGTGTATATCAGACCGGAGGGGATTGGTGTCCGTGTGGGGTTGGTGTATATCAGACAGGAGGGGATTGGTGTCAGTGTCTGTGGGACTGGTGTATATCAGACCGGAGGGGATTGGTGTCAGTGTGGGGCTGGTGTATATCAGACAGGAGGGGATTGGTGTCAGTGTCTGTGGGACTGGTGTATATCAGACAGGAGGGGATTGGTGTCAGTTACTGCGGGACTGGTGTATATCAGACAGGAGGGGATTGGTGTCAGTGTCTGTGGGACTGGTGTATATCAGACAGGAGGGGATTGGTGTCACTGACTGTGGGACTGGTTTATATCAGACAGGAGGGGATTGGTGTCAGTGTCTGTGGGACTGGTGTATATCAGACAGGAGGGGATTGGTGTCAGTGACTGTGGGACTGCTTTATATCAGACAGGAGGGGATTGGTGTCAGTGACTGTGGGACTGGTGTATATCAGACAGGAGGGGATTGGTGTCAGTGACTGTGGGACTGGTGTATATCAGACAGGAGGGGATTGGTGTCAGTGACTGTGGGGCTGGTGTATATCAGACAGGAGGGGATTGGTGTCAGTGTGGGACTGGTGTATATCAGACAGGAGGGGATTGGTGTCAGTGTCTGTGGGACTGGTTTATATCAGACAGGAGGGGATTGGTGTCAGTGACTGTGGGACTGGTGTATATCAGACAGGAGGGGATTGGTGTCAGTGTCTGTGGGACTGGTTTATATCAGACAGGAGGGGATTGGTGTCAGTGACTGTGGGGCCAGTGTGTATCAGACAGGAGTGGATTGGTGTCAGTGTGGGACTGGTGTATATCAGACAGGAGGGGATTGGTGTCAGTGTGGGACTGGTGTATATCAGACAGGAGGGGATTGGTGTCAGTGACTGTGGGACAGGTGTATATCAGACAGGAGGGGATTGGTGTCAGTGTCTGTGGGACTGGTTTATATCAGACAGGAGGGGATTGGTGTCAGTGTGGGACTGGTGTATATCAGACAGGAGGGGATTGGTGTCAGTGACTGTGGGGCCAGTGTATATCAGACAGGAGGGGATTGGTGTCAGTGTGGGACTGGTGTATATCAGACAGGAGGGGATTGGTGTCAGTGACTGTGGGACTGGTGTATATCAGACAGGAGGGGATTGGTGTCAGTGTGGGACTGGTTTATATCAGACAGGAGGCGATTGGTGTCAGTGTGGGACTGGTGTATATCAGACAGGAGGGGATTGGTGTCAGTGTGGGACTGGTGTATATCAGACAGGAGGGGATTGGTGTCAGTGTGGGACTGGTGTATATCAGACAGGAGGGGATTGGTGTCAGTGTCTGTGGGACTGGTGTATATCAGACCGGAGGGGATTGGTGTCCGTGTGGGACTGGTGTATATCAGACAGGAGGGGATTGGTGTCACTGACTGTGGGACTGGTTTATATCAGACAGGAGGGGATTGGTGTCAGTGTCTGTGGGACTGGTGTATATCAGACAGGAGGGGATTGGTGTCAGTGTCTGTGGGACTGGTTTATATCAGACAGGAGGGGATTGGTGTCAGTGACTGTGGGACTGGTTTATATCAGACAGCAGGGGATTGGTGTCAGTGACTGTGGGACTGGTTTATATCAGACAGGAGGGGATTGGTGTCAGTGACTGTGGGACTGGTTTATATCAGACAGGAGGGGATTGGTGTCAGTGACTGTGGGACTGGTTTATATCAGACAGGAGGGGATTGGTGTCAGTGACTGTGGGACTGGTTTATATCAGACAGGAGGGGATTGGTGTCAGTGACTGTGGGACTGGTTTATATCAGACAGGAGGGGATTGGTGTCAGTGACTGTGGGACTGGTTTATATCAGACAGCAGGGGATTGGTGTCAGTGACTGTGGGACTGGTTTATATCAGACAGGAGGGGATTGGTGTCAGTGACTGTGGGACTGGTGTATATCAGACAGGAGGGGATTGGTGTCAGTGACTGTGGGACTGGTGTATATCAGACAGGAGGGGATTGGTGTCAGTGACTGTGGGACTGGTGTGTAGCAGTCTTCCTCGCGCACAGCAAGATCCCACAACCTGACTCCGGTCCGCTGCTGGCCCCCTCCCCCTCCGTTTTTAGCGTCGCGCCTCCCCCATCCGTCACCTCACCGCGGTGAAACAGGGACTGAACTTTGTGCCATCTCTCACCCGCTTGCCAACCCCACACTCAAAAGCGCCCCCCCCCCCCCCCCCCCGACCCTTCAAGCTCCCTTGTGCCAGGCGCAACCCCACCCAGCACCAGCTGCCCCTCCACCCCCCACGACTCACTTGCACCCTCTCCAGAGTCACAGAGCAGGGTTTGAGGGTGATGGGGCGAAGGTGCTGGATCAGAGTGGGCACCAGGGTGTTGTTCTTTGTCCTGTGGTACAGCAGTAATGGTCCCTGAGAGGTGCCGGGGGGGGGGGAAGAAGGACAGAGTGTGGTCAGGCGAGATCTACTGGCACGTCCACAACCCTCCCCTCCCCTTCCCCGAGCCCGCTGAGTCAACCCACCCCCTCCCCTCCCCGCGCCCACACACAGACACGGACTGATACCCACCACACGACAGCCAGATACGGCTGGGCTATCACGAAGGCCCCCCCAGAGAACATTCCGGCAATCTCCCCGCAGCCCCAGAACTCCCCTGTTCCGGGACGGCCGAGACCTCCCCTGACAACGTCGGGGGGTTGTGGGGGGGGAAACAGCCCAGCTCGTTCCCACCCACCAAAACCAGGAGGAATTCCACCCCGGCCGATTCCCGTCCGTCTCCTCTCCCGCCAACTCCCTGAGGGCCTGTCGGTGGTCGCGATCACACAGTTCCTGCTCAGTCCGGGATTCCACCCCCCACCCCCCACCCCCCACCTCCCAGGGGACACCCAGCCCCCCCCCCCCCCCCCCATCACAGCCTGGGCTCAAACACGGACAACAGGAGCTGAATCCCGGGGGATGAAAGGACGGAGGGGAATGACAGCCCTTAACATCGAGGGTCTGTTCGACCGGGTGTGGCATCGTGGAGTCCGGTCTGTACTGGCATCAGTGGGTATCGGGGGGGGGGGGGGCTCAGACCGGGGAAGGTGGGTCGATGGTGGTGGGTCCTGGGACAGTCAGTCAGTCAGTCACCTCCTCACCCTCCCGGACCCCCCTCAGGGATAGTGTCCCAGGCCCCCCACCCCCCAACCACCTTCAGCTGCTCCATCACTGACCTCCCCCTCCCCCTCCCTCAGAAGGTCAGGAATGAGGGGGATGTTCACACAACGTTTCAGCACCATTCACCGCTCCTCAGATACTGAAGTGTGATCCATGTCCCAACGCAGCGAGGCCAGGACAATATCCGGGTTTGGGACGCCGCGCCACACAGACCCCAGGCTGGGACCATCACCAACAAGAGACAATCTAACCACCGCCCCCTTGACGTTCAATGGTGTTACCGTCACTGACTCTCAACATCCTGGGGGTTACCATTGAGAGAGAATTTAACCATCGCCCCCTTGACATTCAATGGCGTTACCGTCACTGACTCTCAACATCCTGGGGGTTACCATTGAGAGAGAATCTAACCATCGCCCCCTTGACGTTCAATGGCGTTACCGTCACTGACTCTCAACATCCTGGGGGTTACCATTGAGAGAGAATCTAACCATCGCCCCCTTGACATTCAATGGCGTTACCGTCACTGACTCTCAACATCCTGGGGGTTACCATTGAGAGAGAATCTAACCATCGCCCCCTTGACATTCAATGGTGTTACCGTCACTGACTCTCAACATCCTGGGGGTTACCATTGGGAGAGAATCTAACCATCGCCCCCTTGACGTTCAATGGTGTTACCGTCACTGACTCTCAACATCCTGGGGGTTACCATTGGGAGAGAATCTAACCATCGCCCCCTTGACGTTCAATGGTGTTACCGTCACTGAATCCCCCCAACTATCAACATCCTGGGGGTTCCAATTGACCAGAAACTGAACATGGACCAGCCCTGTATAAACCCAGCAGCTACAAGAGCAGGGTCAGAGGCTGGGAATCCTGCAGCGAGTCCCTCCCCTCCTGACTCTCCCCCCCCCCCCCCCCCCCAAAGCCCTGTCTCACCATCGATAAGGCTCAGGCCAGGAGGGGGGAGGGAGTACTCCCCACTTGCCCCTGGATGGAGGGGGGGGCAGCTCTGACAACACTCGAGAAGCTCCACACCGCCCGGGGACAAAGCAGCCCCATCCCCACCCCCAGCTCGATTGGCCCCACCCCCACAAACCCCCCCGCTCCCTCCCTCCACCCCATCCCCCGACGCTCATTGTCTGCAAGACCCACTGCAGACCCTCACCGAGGGGCTCCTCAGACAGCACCTTCCCAAACCCCCCCCTCCCCACCCCTCTACCACCGAGAAGGACAAGGGGGGGGGGGGGGGTTAGCCGATCCTCTACTCACACCCAGGCCAATACCAGCCAACTGCCCCAGGATGGAGCACCCACCCCGCCCCCCCCCCCCCACCCCTCCAGCAGGGGTACCCTGTGTATCCCCAGGCACGTGGCTTCCCCACTCCCCGGCCCCTGGAGGTGGGTGACGGAAACCCCAGCACCATCTCTCACCTTCCCGTTGAGCGGATCACTGGCCTCCTCCTCAGAATCCGAGATAAAGTCGGAGTGCTCAGCGCTGTGGGGGGTCAGGTGGGAGACCCCTGGGAGAGGGGGGACAGAGACAGAGGGGGAGAGACACAGAGAGAGAGAGAGAGAGTGAGTGTCAGACAGACAGACAGAGAGAGAGACAGAGAGAGAGAGACAGAGAGAGACAGAGAGAGAGAGAGAGAGAGAGAGAGAGAGAGAGTGTCAGACAGACAGGGCGAGGGACAGGGCGAGGGACAGGGCGAGGGACAGGGCGAGGGACAGGGCGAGGGACAGGGCGAGGGACAGGGCGAGGGACAGGGCGAGGGACAGAGAGAGGGACAGAGAGAGGGACAGAGAGAGGGACAGAGAGAGGGACAGAGAGAGAGGGACAGAGAGAGAGGGACAGAGAGAGAGGGACAGAGAGAGAGGGACAGAGAGAGAGGGACAGAGAGAGAGGGACAGAGAGAGAGTGTCAGACAGACAGAGACAGAGAGTGACAGAGACAAAGAGCACGATGAAAACTGCAATCAGCTTTTCAAACTATAAATGCTCCCACAGCGCCGACCCCCCCACAGCGCCGACCCCCCCACAGCGCCGACCCCCCCCACAGCGCCGACCCCCCCCACAGCGCCGACCCTCCCACAGCGCCGACCCCCCCACAGCGCCGACCCCCCCACAGCGCCCACTCCCACAGCGCCGACCCCCCCACAGCGCTGACCCCCCCACAGCGCCCACTCCCTCAGTGCCGGCCCCCCCACAGCGCCGACCCCCCCACAGCGCCGACCCCCCCACAGCGCCGACCCCCCCACAGCGCCGACCCCCCCACAGCGCCGACCCCCCCACAGCGCCCACTCCCCCACAGCGCCCACTCCCTCAGTGCCGACCCTCCCACAGCGCTGACCCCCCCACAGTGCCCGCTCCCTCAGTGCCGACCCTCCCACAGCGCCCACTCCCTCAGCGCCCACTCCCTCAGCGCTGACCCTCCCCCACAACACCCACTCCCTCAGCGCTGACCCTCCCCCACAACACCCACTCCCTCAGCGCTGACCCTCCCCCACAACACCCACTCCCTCAGCGCTGACCCTCCCACAGCGCCCACTCCCTCAGCGCTGACCCCCCCACAACACCCACTCCCACAGCGCCCGCTCCCTCAGCGCTGACCCTCCCCCACAACACCCACTCCCTCAGCGCTGACCCTCCCACAGCACTGACCCTCCCACAGCACTGACCCTCCCCCACAACACCCACTCCCTCAGCGCTGACCCTCCCCCACAACACCCACTCCCTCAGCGCTGACCCTCCCTCAGCGCTGACCCTCCTACAGCGCCCGCTCCCTCAGCGCTGACCCTCCCCCACAACACCCACTCCCTCAGCGCTGACCCTCCCACAGTGCCCGCTCCCTCAGCGCTAACCCTCCCCCACAACACCCACTCCCTCAGCGCTGACCCTCCCACAGTGCCTGCTCTCTCAGCACTGACCCTCCCTCAGCGCTGAGACAGAGGGGGAGAGACGCAGAGAGTGAGTGTTCGACGGAGAGAGACAGAGAGACAGACAGACAGAAAGAGAGAGAGAGAGAGAGAGAGAGAGACAGACAGACAGACAGACAGACAGAGACAGATAAACAGATAAACACTCCCTCAGCGCCCGCTCCCTCCCAGGGTGCCTTGACCTTAAGTGAGGAGAGCAGAGACGAGTTCAGCATTGATCCCTGGACAGAGGGATAGACCAGGTCCGAGACTCAGGGGGTTTCCTCTCCCACCCCAAGGAACACCCAACGCAGCAACCATTCAACACCTCCCTTCACGTAGCGCCCAAGCACCCCCATTGGCAGGAACCCAAGCCCACTGTGCGTTGTCCCAGCCACTCCCTCCCGCGATCTCTCACTGCCGACCCTCCGAACGCTGTGTCTCTCTCCCTCTCTGAGCGAGACCCCCTGCGGTTGGCCCGTCTGGTGTCCCCCTCGGTCTGGAAACCCCTCCCCCAGCTTCTGGGGCCCAGCTCTTCCTCCCCCCCACCCCTCCCCCACCAACCTACCATCACGGGGCGTAATCCTGTTTCAGAAACCCCCAGCACGGCCCCTTCGGCCCCTCGACTCCCTGCTGACCTGTCCACACTAACCCCCCTCCCCCCCCCCCACCCCCCCACAGACTAGGCCCCAAAGCCTGGAGCGCTCCGACCCTTCAAGCGCACGTCCTTTCTCAAGGGCTGTGGGGTTTCGAGCCTCACCTCCCCTCCCTGGCAGCGCGTCCCACCCTGCCTCGGGGTGAAAACGTTTCCCCCTAAACCCTTTCACACTTCAAAGTGACGCCCCCCCCCCCCCCACCTTCACCCTTCACCCTTCGATTAGGGAAGCGCGGCTGTCCCCTACCTGTCCAGCCCGTGACCCTCATGACCTTGTCCACCTCTACTCCCACCCCCTGCTCTGAAGGGAACATCCCGAGCTAATCCAGCCTCTGTTCGCCACCCCGATCCTCTGCACACGACGTGCTGGGTAATCCCACCCCCCCCACCCCACCTCCACCCTCCCCACCCCCTCCGGTACAGTCCTATCCTTCCTATAGTGTGGGGGAGGGGGGAACTGCACACAGTCCGCTAGCTGGGGCCTAAACAAAGGCTTGTCCAACTCTATCAGAGAGTCCCTGCTCTGATCGTCTGGGCCGTGACTGATAAAGAGGTGTCCCTTCTTAGCTTCCCTCCTGTCCTGCCGCACCCCACCCTGCTTCAGGGACTGGGTTGTCAAGTATCCCATCATCCTCTCTGTTCCTCTCAGTGCTCTGCTGTCCAGCGTGGCCTCCCCTCATCTCATCCTTAGCTTCCCTCCTGTCCTGCCGCACCCCACCCTGCTTCAGGGACTGGGTTGTCAAGTATCCCATCATCCTCTCTGTTCCTCTCAGTGCCCTGCTGTCCAGCGTGGCCTCCCCTCCTGTCCTGCCGCCCCCACCCTGCTTCAGGGACTTGGTTGTCAAGTATCCCATCATCCTCTCTGTTCCTCTCAGTGCTCTGCTGTCCAGCGTGGCCTCCCCTCATCTCATCCTTAGCTTCCCTCCTGTCCTGCCGCACCCCACCCTGCTTCAGGGACTGGGTTGTCAAGTATCCCATCATCCTCTCTGTTCCTCTCAGTGCCCTGCTGTCCAGCGTGGCCTCCCCTCCTGTCCTGCCGCCCCCACCCTGCTTCAGGGACTTGGTTGTCAAGTATCCCATCATCCTCTCTGTCCTCTCAGTGCCCTGCCATTCAGCCAGGCCTCCCCCTCCCCTCGTGGTGTCCCCTCTCCCACAGCGACCGGGGCTCGTCCCACCCGAGGGGGAGGCGGCAAGGGCCCGGCCGGCGCGACCTAAATGCAGGCGGCTGCGGTGAGCAGATGCGGAGAGAGCCCCGTGTGCGGTGCGCACGCGGTTACCTGAAGCAGGGGGCGGGGGGCTCTGGCCGGACTCTGCCCGATCCGGGCGATGCCGAGAGAGTCGCGTGGGGCCCACGCCGTCCCGGTTCCTGAGGGGACGGGGTACGAGAGCAAGAGAGTTTAGCACAGGGCACAGGACGATCCACAGGACTCCCGGGCACGCCAAGCCAAGAGGTGGCAAACACCGCGGTTCCCCTCGCCCCGCCCATACCACTGTAAACCCACCACCCAAATGTAATCCCACTGCCCCTCTCTCTCTCCGCATAGCCCTGTATCGATCCCCAAACTAATCCCACTGCCCCGCTCTCTCTCTCCATTGCCCTGTATCTATCCCCAAACTAATCCCACTGCCTCTCTCTCTCCGCATAGCCCTGTATCGATCCCCAAACTAATCCCACTGCCCCACTCTCTCCCCCCATAGCCCTGTATCAATCCCCAAACTAATCCCACTGCCCCGCTCCCTCTCCCCATAGCCCTGTATCAATCCCCAAACTAATCCCACTGCCCCACTCTCTCCCCCCATAGCCCTGTATCAAATCCCCAAACTAATCCCACTGCCCCGCTCCCTCTCCCCATAGCCCTGTATCAATCCCCAAACTAATCCCACTGCCCCGCTCTCTCTCCCCATAGCCCTGTATCGATCCCCAAACTAATCCCACTGCCCCACTCTCTCTCCCATAGCCCTGTATCGATCCCCAAACTAATCCCACTGCCCCGCTCATCTGCCCCATAGCCCGTGTATCAAACCCAAACTAATCCCACTGCCCCACTCTCTCTCCCCATAGCCCTGTACCAATCCCCAAACTAATCTCACTGCCCCACTCTCTCTCCCCATAGCCCTGTATCGATCCCCAAATTAATCCCACTGCCCCCACTCTCCCTCCCTATCGCCCTGTATCAATCCCCAAACTAATCTCACTGCCCCACTCTCTCTCCCCACAAGCCCTGTATCGATCCCCAAATTAATCCCACTGCCCCCACTCTCCCTCCCTATCGCCCTGTATCAATCCCCAAACTAATCCACTGCCCCGCTCTCTCTCCCCATAGCCCTGTATCGATCCCCAAACTAATCCCACTGCCCCGCGCTCTCTCCCCATAGCCCTGTATCGATCCCCAAACTAATCCCACTGCCCCACTCTCTCTCCCCATAGCACTGTATCGATCCCCAAACTAATCCCACTGCCCCACTCTCTCTCCCCATAGCCCTGTATCGATCCCCAAACTAATCCCACTACCCCCACTCTCTCTCCCCATAGCCTGTATCGATCCCAAACTGATCCCACCTGTCCCACTCTCTCTCCCCATAGCCCTGTATCGATCCCCAAACTGATCCCACTGCCCCACTCTCTCTCCCCATAGCCCTGTATCAATCCCAAACTAATCCCACTGCCCCACTCTCTCTCCCCATAGCCCTGTATCAATCCCCAAACTAATCCCACCACTCTGCTGTCTCCCCCCGAGGTGCAGTGACCCAGTAACACTGCTGTGCTGTGATCAGATTTCCAGCACAGGACCCCCTCCCAGTGCCCTCATGTTGGATATTCTCCAGTCACTCAGTACAGCCATCAGACTCAGAGTGGGGCAGCCTGATTCTCCCTCAGACTGTGTGGAGCTGGGTCACACCACTTTTTGCCAACAGGGCAGCGTGGTGGCTCAGTGGTTAGTCCCAGAGCCTCACAGTACCAGGGACCCGGGTTCGATCCCACCCTCGTGGGTGACTGTGTGGAGTTGTGAAGATGTGCAGGTTAGTGTCGATTGGCCGTGCTAAATTACCCATAGTGCCCAGGGATTGTGTAGGTTAGGGTGGGTTGGCCGTGCTAAATTCCCCATAGTGCCCAGGGATGTGCAGGTTAGTGTCGATTGGCCGTGCTAAATCACCCATAGTGCCCAGGGATGTGCAGGTTAGGGTGGATTGGCCATGCTAAATTACCCATAGTGCCCAGGGATGTGTAGGATTAGGGTGGGTTGGCCGTGCTAAATTCCCCATAGTGCCCAGGGATGTGCAGGTTAGTGTCGATTGGCCGTGCTAAATCACCCATAGTGCCCAGGGATGTGCAGGTTAGGGTGGATTGGCCATGCTAAATTACCCATAGTGCCCAGGATGTGCAGGTTAGGGTGGGTTGACCGTGCTAAATTACCCATAGTGCCCAGGGATGTGCAGGTTAGGGTGGATTGGCCGTGCTAAATTACCCCCATAAGTGCCCAGGGACGTGCAGGTTAGGGTGGATTGACCATGCTAAATTACCCATAGTGCCCAGGGATGTGCAGGTTAGGGTGGATTGGCCGTGCTAAATACCACGCTAACTTGGAATTAAGAGCCTTCCTGGCCACTCAGCGTGAAAGAAACGAAAGCCCATCCCGCCCACATTTTAAGGGAAGGAAATCCACCGTCCTCACCCACTCTGGCCCGCACAAGACTGCGGCAATGTGCGGACTCGGAGAGGGGCATGCTGGGAATATTTGGTACGGGCAATAACCCTCCAACCAGGGAACAATTCAATGAAATACCCACATGCAACGGTTCCACGTCAGAGCCCACAAAGTATTTATTAAAGCAGAAATTAAGAGCCCCCCCCCGCCTCGGTGAGGGAATATTCCACGTCCCCCACCTCACCCAACGACTCACTCCTTCTCCTTGG
>NC_092774.1:19810200-19857700 GCF_047496795.1 Chiloscyllium punctatum
CCCATAGTTCTGGACTTTCCCCACCTCAGGGGGAAAAGACCTTGTCTATTTATCCTATCCATGCCCTTCATGATTTTATAAACCTCTATAAAGGTCATCCCTCAGCCTCCGACGCTCCAGGGGAAACCTTGAGTGTACGGGGAGTTTTGTATTATACCCGTCTCTGCAAGAGCGAGAGCGCACGCGAGAGAGAGAGAGAGCTCAATTCAGACCCTGGGACGTGTTACAGGGAGCTCTGTATTGTACCTGTTTCAGAGTGAGAGAGTCAGAGTGAGAGACAAAATGATAGGAGAATGCTCAAGAGGGGTAAAAAGAGACACAATGTGACAGACAGAGACAAGAGATCACTAGAGAGAGACACACAATTCAAGACAAGTGTGAGAGAGAGAGAGAGAGGAGGGGTGAGACAGAGAGGAAGGGGGAAGAGGGGCGAGAGAGAGAGAGAGAGAGGGGGGGGGAGGGACACACCCAGAGACAAGACATGCCAGACAGAGAGAGGGAGGAAAGGGGGGGGGGGGGGAAAGAGAGAGAGAGAGAGAGGGAGAGAGAGAGAGACAGAACCGAGAGAGAGAGACACAGAACCGAGAGAGGGGCAGAGACTGGGAGATAGAGACATGACTCCAGCATGAGATGGAGAGAGAGAACCGAGAGAGAGAGAAAACAGAGACAGGAGCAGAGAGAGGGAGATAGGGACAGAACCATGGGCGTGTGGGCGGCACGGTGGCACAGTGGTTAGCACTGCTGCCTCACAGCGCCAGAGGCCCGGGTTCAATTCCCGCCTCAGGTTAACTGTCTGTGCGGAGTTTGCACATTCTCCCCGTGTCTGCGTGGGTTTCCTCCCACAGGTCACAAAGATGTGCAGGTCAGGGTGAATTGGCCTTGCTAAATTGCCTGTGTTAGGTAAGGGGTAAAATGTAGGGGAATGGGTCTGGGTGGGTGCGCTTCGGCGGGGCGGTGTGGACTTGTTGGGCCGAAGGGCCTGTTTCCACACTAACGTAATCTAATCTAATCTAATCTAAAAACTCCAGCATGAGAAAGAGAGATACAGAACCAAGAGAGAGAGGCAGAGACTGGGAGACAGGGACAGAACTCCAGCGTGAGATGGAGAGACAGACTAAACCAATCGAGCTCCAGGGTTCTGTCAAGAACGTACCTTTTTTTTTAATTCTGTGTTTCCGACTGCGAACAAACGTCTTAAACAAACCAGTTTTCAAAAAAAAAAATCCCCGAGGATGGTGCAGGGTCACCGCAGTTACCGAGAAAAGCCAGTAAGCCCACCCTGGCCGCGGGCGCCGCTCACCATGGCCCTCTCCCACACACTCACCACGGCCTGGTGACCATGTCCCAACACAGATCCGGCTGGCAACAGGTCGCTGATTGGTCTGCGGAACGGAGGCTGGTGACCAATGACAAAAGGCTGCCAACGATGAGGTGACTGGCTCCCAGGGATCTCAGTGAAGTGCGGGGTGGGGGGACTGCGTGAACGTTCATGTCGGAACGCCGTCGGACCTCTGGAAGGCTCGGAGCTCTGCGGTAAGGTGCAGCTCCAGGACGAAGCCAGACGGTTTATTTATTCCCCCACCACCCACCCCGCCGTTATAGTAAGAGGCTGGAGAGACTTTTCTGAACGTGGGCCGGTCGCTCCGCGCCTCCCGCAAACAAGTGGAGGAGAACAATTGAGGCGCCACGCGCTGATCCGTAACAGGACCATCTCAGCAAACCCTCTCAGGGAGTCCTCTCCCTCGGTCCACAACAACCATGGGCTTTTGCGATCAAACTGCGTGGACAGGAGCACCAGTGTCCGTCGGTGGGTTTTTTTTTGTGTGTGTGGTTGTTTTGACAAGCAGAGTCCTACGTTCGGCGGTCCAGAATTGTTCCTCACTCCTCAAAACCCGTTTATCTTCGTAACGAGCGGTCAGTTTTGTTCGATGGAGACAACCGCTTCCTGCGGGTCAGTCTGGGTCGAAAAAAGGGAAGGCGCACTGAGAAATTCCGAAGCACACCGAATTCCTGATGTTGTGTCAAGGCTGGGAACGGTGGGGCTTGACACCCAGCGCACTAACCCAGTGAGATGTAACGATACACACGTGCAGACAAAACGGTAGTGCATGAGAGGGAGGGACACACAGACACAATCGCTCTCCCAAAAGAAACACTAAATCTCTCTCCCTCTCCCCATACACACACACGCACACAAAATCTCTCCCTCTCCCACACACGCATACAAAATCTCTCCCTCTCCCACACACGCATACAAAATCTCTCCCTCTCCCACACACACACGCACAAAATCTCTCCCTCTCCCACACACACACGCACAAAATCTCTCCCTCTCACACACACACGCACAAAATCTCTCCCTCTCCCACACACATGCACACACCTCCCTCTCCCACACACACACACACAAATCTCTCCCTCTCCCACACACATATACACACAATTTGAAAGGGAGGCCTAATCTGACGAAGAAGCAGCGCTCTGAAAGCTTGTGAATTCAAATAAACCTGTTGGACTATAACCAGGGTGTCGTGTGACTTCTGACTTTGTCCACACGCAGAGTGTTTGAGAGGCAGGGGTGTGCACACACATGCACTCAACAGAACACCAGGGAATAAGTGTGAGGGGAGAGCGGTGCAGGTATTTATGCACAGACACACACACACACACACACACACACACACACACACACACACGGTCCAGAAAGCACTGGAGAATAAGTGGGGTGAGAGAGGCATGCATAGACAGACACACACGCGCACACACACACACAGCAAAGACAGCACCAGAGGGAGAGTGAGAGATTGACATGGAGCCAGGGAGGTGCAGATGGAGCTGATACAGACTGCTCCCTGCAGACAGTCACAGGGCTGCAACATGGACAGGCCCCCAGGGGAGGCTGGCTGGCTGTTCCAGAACATTGAGATGGGCAGCTGGAGGAGGGGGGGGGGGGGGGGGGGTTGCAGCATTTACTCGAGGAGGGTGGTGGGGCGGAGGGGGGAGGGGACCGCACGGTCAGGTCAGTACATGAGCTGGTACAGCAGGTTGGTGGCGTCCGTCCGCTCCTCGCCCTCACTCCTGGCATCAGCACAGAGGGCCACGATGTGGACCCCAGGCCCGAGACCCTGCAGCGCCCCCGGCTGCCCTTCACCAGGCCCGCCCACGCCCAGCTCCCGGCTGGCACGCACTGGGACCCCCATCTCCTGGGGGGTGGGATCTTCCTCGACGAGGATCCCGGACCTGTGGGCCGCTCTCTGCGGTGGCGGTGGGCTTGTGGAGCTGTGTGTGTGGGAGGGCAGGGAGAACAGGATTCCAACAGTGGTGAAGCGTGGGGAGGGGGAGGAAGTGGGAGAGAGAAAGAAGGGTGTCAGAGAGAGAGAGAGAGAGAGAGAGAGAGAGAGAGAGAGAGAGAGAGAGAGAGAGAGAGAGAGAGAGAGAGAGAGAGAGAGAAAGGAGGGAAGGGGAAAGAGAGAAAGGAGGGAAGGGGAAAGAGAGAAAGGAGGGAAGGCAGGGGGGGGAAGAGAGAGAGAGAGAAAAAAAATACACAGTTACTACACTCAGTAAAACAGGAAATGGTTTATAAGGAACATATTATCCAAGACGGAGCACACGCTGTAGTTCCTCCCTCCCCCGCTCCCCAAAACACGGCCTCCCCCCCTCCCCCCCCCCGCTCCCCAAAACACGGCCTCCCCCCCCCCCCCCCCCCCCCTCCACCCTACCTTGCCAGGCCGGGCCTGTGTCTGTCCCCGGGAGTCCTCTCTCCTGGGCCGCTCCGGCCGGAGTTCTGTCCGGCCAGCAGATCCACCTTGGCTCTCAGGCACTTGCACTTGTCCTCCATGGAGTTGAGGTGGGCCTCGATGGCGTCCAGCCGCAAGCACAGTGTCTTGCTGGCAGCGTACAGGAGGGTCTGCAGGAGGCAGGAGAGTGGGGCGGGAGACGGGTTAGCGGTGGGGAGGGGGGGGGGCAATATCCTTGCGAGGCCCCGAGCTCGCTCTCTCTCCCCCCCACTCCCTTCAGACAGGGGGCAGGGACTAATTGGAGGATTGAGGGTTACGGTGAGGGGAGCGGGAGCAAGGACAATCGCGACCACTGGCTTCTCTCCGAAAGGGCGGAGCAGACCAGACGGGCTGATTGGCCAATGTCTGCTCCCTCCCGGTGTCTTATCGGGGTCAGAGCACAGCCCACCATCTCATCTCCGAGACCTCTGCGCTTCCCCAATCCCTCAGGGTGACACCCGATTTTAAAAAGCTTCTAGAATTCCCTGGGAGGCGCAGTGGCTCAGTGGTTAGCGCCGCTACCTCATGGCGCCAGGGAACCCTCACGGGTTCAATCCCAACTGTCTGTGGGGAGTTGACACATTCTCCTACCCCCGCCCCTGGGATTCCTCTAGATGCACCCACAGTCCAAAGATGTGCAGGTTAGGGTGGATTGGCCGTGCTAAATTACCCATAGTGCCCAGGGATGTGTAGGTTAGGGTGGATTGGCCGTGCTAAATTACCCATAGTGCCCAGGGATGTGTAGGTTAGGGTGGATTGGCCGTGCTAAATTACCCATAGTGCCCCAGGAATGTGCAGGTTAGGGTGAATTGGCCGGGCTAAATTACCCATAATGCCCAGGGATATACAGGTTAGGGTGGATTGGCCATGCTAAATTACCCATAGTGCCCAGTCCTGAATTTATTTTACCCCTTTATTCCAAAACCACAACCCCTAGTTCTGGACTTCCCACTCTCCGACATCAGGAACATTCTTCCCGCATCCAGCCTATCCACAGAATCCCCACAGTGTTGAAACAGGCCCTTTAGCCCAACCAGTCCACACTGATCCTCCGAAGAGTAACCCACCCAGACCCATTCACGTACCACTATTGCTCCACATTTAACCCCCGATTAATGCACCTAACTCTACAGGGCAATTTAGCACGGCCAATTCACCCTAACCTGCACATCCCTGGGCACAATGGGTAATTTAGCACGGCCAATTCACCCTTACCTGCACATCCCTGGGCACTATGGGTAATTTAGCACGGCCAATTCACCCTTACCTGCACATCCCTGGGCACTATGGGTAATTTAGCATGGCCAATTCACCCTTACCTGCACATCCCTGGGCACTATGGGTAATTTAGCATGGCCAATTCACCCTAACCTGCACATCCCTGGGCACTATGGGTAATTTAGCACGGCCAATTCACCCTAACCTGCACATCCCTGGACACTATGGCCATGCTAAATTACCCAATCGACCCTAACCCGCAGATCCCTGGGCACTATGGGTAATTTAGCACAGCCAATCCACCCTGACCTGCACCTCTTCGGACTGTGGGAGGAAACCGGAGCACCCGGAGGAAACCCATGCAGACACGGGGAGAACATGCAAACTCCACACAGACAGTTGCCAGAGGCTGGGATCGAACACAGGTCCTTGGCACTGTGAGGCAGTGACGTAAACCACAGCCACCATCCAGTCCCATCAGGTTTTAACACGTTTCTAATCAGATCCCTGGCCCTTTAGTGTGCTAAATTCCAGCGAGTACGAGTCCAGTCACTCCAGTCTGTCTCCATCAGTCAGCCCTGCCATCCTGGGAATCAGGCTGGTGAACCTTCGATGGACTCCCTCAGTACCACGAGTCGTGGGCGCTGGCGGTTTGGATGGTGAGCCGGTGAGGGGAGACTTTCACTCCTCCCCTCTTCCTTCCTAAGGGTGGGATCGATCCTGAAGGGTGGTGGATCTGGTGCACGACACGTGACCTCCCCCAGTCGGAGACTGACGCTGACTGACAGCACAGGCCCACGGAAGGGGACACACAGGCACACGTGCGCGCGCGCGCACACACACACACACACACACACACACACACACGCAGGGGATTCACAATCTCCTACCTGAATATTGTCCTCTTCCATATCCCCAGCTTCCACTTCCACCCTCCGACGCTTTCCCATGGGATTGGAGTCCTCGTCCTCCAGGGTTTGAGGGCTTTGCACCGCTGTTGGGCAAAAGTAGGAACACCGTCACTCGGACACAACAGGAAGGGCGGTCAGCTCACTGGAATGGTTCACAGCGAGACGTACACGGGAGATGCCCGACGCATTGGCATGGCTGACAGGGATTACTTTACTCGGCGAATGGGAAGTGGGTTTGGGGTCCATGGGGATTGTGTCCAATGGGAGCGAATGGGGGAAGCCAATGGACTCGATGGGCTGAATGGCGGCCTTTTCAGCAAGACCTGGGCCCCCTTGTTAAAGGAGCAGATGCCAAGTCTCAGCTTGTCAGGCCTGAGGACCTTTTTAAATTGGGTCATCATCTGTTGGTCACCCTCCCCAGTGAACGGAGTGACTTGTTTGACCATTTCGGAGGGTAGTTCAGAGTCAACGACATGGCTGTCGGGTGTGGAGACACAGACCGGATAAGCAGGGCAGAATTCCTTCCCTCAAAAGGGCCGTGGTGGCTCAGTGGTCAGCACTGCTGCCTCACGGCGCCCGGGACCCAGGTTTAATTCCAGCCCGTCAGCGTGGGGATTTCCACATTCTAACCCTGTGTCTGCTCCAGGTTCCTCCCAGTCGAAAGATGTACAGGTTATGGTGGATTGGGTAATTTAGCACGGCCAAAGGGCCCAGGGATGTGCAGGTTAGGGTGGATTGGCCGTGCTAAATTACCCAGAGTGCCCAGGGATGTGCAGGTTAGGGTGGATTGGCCGTGCTAAATTACCCAGAGTGCCCAGGGATGTGCAGGTTAGGGTAGATTGGCCATGCTAAATTACCCATAGTGCCCAGTGATGTGCAGGTTAGGGTGGATTGGCCGTGCTAAATTACCCAGAGTGCCCAGGGATGTGCAGGTTAGGATAGATTGGCCATGCTAAATTACCCATAGTGCCCAGGGATGTGCAGGTTAGGGTGGATTGGCCATGCTAAATTACCCATAGTGCCCAGGGATGTGTAGGTTAGGGTGGATTGGCCATGCTAAATTACCCATAGTGCCTAAGGACGTACAAGCTGTTTGGGTTAGCTATGTGAAAGGGAAAAAAATCTTCAAGGAGAAAGTGAGGACTGCAGATGCTGGAGATCAGAGCTGAAAGTGTGTTGCTGGAAAAGCGCAGCAGGTCAGGCAGCATCCAAGGAGCAGGAGAATCGACGTTTCGGGAACTCCTGAAGAAGGGCTGATGCCCGAAACGTCGATTCTCTTGTTCCTTGGATGCTGCCTGACCTGCTGTGCTTTTCCAGCAACACATTTTTAAGCTATGGGAAAGGCAGGTTCTAGGGACAGGGGATGGGTCTGGATGGGCCACTCTGCAGAGGGTCAGTGTTTATTTTGAAATGGAGAGGAAATGGGAGGAGAGGGAGCTGGTGTGGAGAAAGCCCCGCCTAAAGCCGCTGGGCCAAATGGTTCGATGTGTGTGATATCACACATTGGCGTGAATGGGGAAACGGGTCTGGTTGGAGAGGGGGGGGGGGGGGGAAGCAGGGAAAGGGGGCGGAAGAGGGACCATCACGTACAGTCAGCTTCTGAAGTGAATTCCCGCACCGCGATCTCCACCATCTTGGCCAGTGGCTGCTCCGCCATCCCTCGGCCTGGAGTCCACAGGCCCTCACCGATCACAGTCACGGCACAGAGTCAGGAAGCTGGGGGAAAACAGAGAACATCAGCTCATCAGGGGGGGGATCCCCGCTCGGGGCGGAAGGGGGTAGGGAGAGCTGGGGATGGGGAACAGAGAGAGGGGGTGGGACACAGAGAGAGAAAGAGAAAGAAAGATGAAGGCAGGTGAAGAGACAGAGAGAGAGAGACAAAGAAACACAGGGAGAGAGAGAGAGCGCAAGAGGGGGCGAGGGCGAGGGCGAGGCAAGAGGGGGGCGAGGCGAGAGGGGTAGAGAGAGAGAGAGAGAGAGAGAATGACGAAGGGGAGACTGAGAGAAAGAGAGAGAGAAAAACACAGGGAAAGAGAGCGCGAGAGAGAGAGAAAGAAGATTGAGGGAAAGAGAGGTATAGAAAGAAAGAGGGAGGAGTGAAAAAGAAGAAAAGGGGAGAGGGGGAGAGAGAATGTGTGAGAGAGGTACGTTCCCCCCCCCACCACAGTGAGGTTCATTGCCTTTAGGAGTGCACCTCAACAATGTCCCTGGGCTTCCTAAACACACTGAGCCTCCCCGCTGGAGTACAGCCCCCTCCTCCGCACTGCCTGGACTCGATGGGAGAGCACTGTCACCCCCGCCTGTCCCTGAAGCCCCTCTGCGAGCATGGTTGGGCGGGGGGGGGGGGGCAAACCCAATTCCGCCAGCCTGCCCCTGGTGCTGGGAGCGGTGACGGCAGTGATATACCCCTGCCCCCCGCCAGGACGAGGGAAACGGGAGCAGGCCGTTCGGCCCCGTCAAAGCCTGCCCGCTCCCTCCTGGCGAGTGGGAACGGGCGGAAGCGATTTCTCACAAGCTCCGCACGCGCCAACTAGACCCCACCCCGGTCCCCCCCCCTTTCCTCCGCGCTAGACCCTCAAAAAAAAATATACCCACCTCCTCTGTGAATACTTGCATTGATCTAGCCTCTGTCACTCCCTGTGAGAGTTCCAGGCATTCACTCCCTCCCTCCCACACCCCCCCATGACCTGTGCACCCTTGTGTGCGACATTCTGGCCTACCCTTCTCACAAGCAAAGCTTTTTCCTCTACGTCCTGAATACGTCGAAAGCGGAAGCAGGAGGAAAGGAGATTGAGGCTGAATCCCAATCTCCGGATCCTGCCAGCTCATGGGACGTGCCCCCCCCCAATCCCCGTCTCTGTCTTCAACAGACGACCCCCACACTCTGAGATGACGCCCCCAGCCCGATCCTAAACTATCCCACACAAGGTCTGGGGGGTGGTGGAAGAAAGAGGGGGGGGGGGGGGGGGGGGAGGAACAGCCTCTTCACATTTCCCACGTCAAGACCTGCCATTGTCTAATTCAACAGAATCATAGAAGCCTCACACAGTGTGGAAACAGGCCCTTCGGCCCAACCAGTCCACACCGACACTCGGAAGAGTATCCCACCCAGACCCATTCCCCCCGACCATTATTCTACATTTACCCCTGACTAATGCAGATAAACTGCACATCTTTGGGCACTATGGGTAATTTAGCACGGCCAATCCACCCGAACCTGCACATCCCTGGGCACTATGGGTAATTTAGCACGGCCAATCCACAAAACAGGCCATTCCCACCCCAAAGAATCCAGTATCTCCCCCCTAATCGTTCCAACCCATTCCTCTCTACCCCAAGTCAATCCTGGATGAAGAGCCAGAGGGTGGCTGATGTTGTGCCTGTGTTTAAGAAATGCTGTACAGAGTAGCCTTGTAGACCTGGGAGTCTGACATTGGTTGCTGGCACGTCATTGGTAGGGAGTCCAAAAGAGAGGATTTACATGCAGTTGGAGAGGTGAGGAATGATTCGGGATAGTCAGCATGGCTTTGAGCATAGAACAATACAGCATAGAACAGGCCCTTCAGCCCTCGATGTATGTGCTTATCTAAGGATTGTTTGAATCTCCCTAATGTGGCTGAGTTGACTACATTAGCAGGTAGGGCATTCCACGCCCTTACCACTCTCTGGAGTAAAGAACCTCCCTCTGACATCGGTCTTAAATCGATCACCCCTCAGTTTGGAGCTATGCCCCCTCGTACAAGCTGACGTCATCATCCTAGGAAAAAACGACTTTCACTGTCCTCCCTATCTCTTTGTGTGAGGGAAATTGTGTCTTGATTGGACTTTCAAGGAAGTAACCAGAGAAGATTGATGAGGACAGAGTGGTTGATGTTGTTAGCGATAGCGGGGTGGGGGTGGGGGTGGGGGGTGTTGTTTGGAAAGGCACAGGTCAGGCAGCATCCGAGGGAGCAGGAGAGTCGACATTTCGGGCAGGAGCCCTTAACAGGATTGAGGCTTGTGAGTTGAAGGGGGTGCTGAGAGATAAATGGGAGGGGGTGGGGCTGGAAGGGGGGGGGGGGAAGGGGTGAGGTAGCTGAGACTTGCGATAGGTCAATGGAGGTGGGGGTATTGGTGGGTGGAGCGGATAGGTGGGAAGGAGGTGGGACAGGTCATAAGGGCGGTGTCGAGTTGGAGGATTGGAACTGGGGGGGAGATGGGAAATGAGGAAACTGGTGAAGTCCACATTGATGCCGTGTGGTTTGATTAGATTAGATTCCCCAACAGTGTGGAAACAGGCCCTTCGGCCCAACCAGTCCACACCGACCCTTTGAAGAGTAACCCACCAAGACCCACTTTCCTCTGACTAATGCAGCTAACATCATGGGTAATTTAGCATGGCCAATCCACCCTAACCTGCACATCTTTGGACTGTGGGAGGAAACCGGAGCACCCGGAGGAAACCCACGCAGACACGAGGGGAGAATGTGCAAACTCCACACAGACGGTCATCCAGAGGCTGGAATCGAACCCGGGTCCCTGGTTAGCAGCAGTGCTAACCACTGAGCCACCTAGGCAGGGGTCCTGAGGCAGAAGATGAGGCGTTCTTCCTCCAGGGGCCAGATGGTTAGAGTTTGGCGATGGAGGCGGCCTAGGACCTGCATGTCCTTGGCGGAGTGGGAGGGGGAGTTGAAATGTTCAGTTACGGGCCGGTGGGGTTGCCTGGTGCAGGTGTCCCAGAGATGTTCTCTGAAGCGCTCTGCAAGTAGGCGTCCTGTCTCCCCAACATGGTTTACTTGGAGTTTAGTGATGTATTGGCAAGGTTGCACAGGGTAGATTGATTAGTAAAGTTAGATCACGTGGGACACAGGGAGGGCTTGCCAATTGGACACTAAATTGGCTTCACGGTAAGAGACAGAGAGTGATGGTGGATGGTTATTTCTCGGACCAAAGGGGGTGGACTGTGACCACTGGTGTTGCACAGGGATCGGGACTGGGTCCGCTTTTCTTTGTCATTTATATAAATATAGAGTCAAAGAGACGTACAGCACGGAAACAGACCCTTCGGCCCAACCCGTCCATGCTGACCCAGATATCCCAACCCAATCTTGTCCCATCTGCCAGCACCCAGGCCCATATCCCACCAAACCCTTCCTATTCATATACCCATCCAGATGCCTTTTAAATGCTGTCATTGTACCACCCTGCACCACTTCCTCTGGCAGCTCATTCCATAACTGTACCATCCTCTGCGTGAAAAAGTTGCCCCTTAGGTCTCTTTTATATCTTTCCCCTCTCACCCTAAACCTATGCCCCTCTAGTTCTGGACTCCCCCTACCCCAAGGAAAAGACCTTGTCTATTTACCCTATCCATGCCCCTCATAATTTTGTAAACCTCTATACAGCCCCAACGCTCCAGGGAAAACAGCCCCAGCCTGTTCGGCCTCTCCCTGTAGCTCAAACCCTCCAACCCTGACAACTTCCTTGTAAATCTTTTCTGAACCCTTTCAAGTTTCACAACATCTTTTCGATATAATGATTTGGATGAGAATATAGGGGACATGGTCAGAAACCCATTGCAGTCCGCCCAAAACCCAACACCAACACCGCCCAAAACCCAACACCAACACCGCCCAAAACCCCACACCCAATAACGCCCAAAACCCCACACCCAATAACGCCCAAAACCCCACACCCAATAACGCCCAAAACCCCACACCAACACCGCCCAAAACCCCACACCCAATACCGCCCAAAACCCCAACCCCCAACACCGCCCAAAACCCCAACCCCCAACACCGCCCAAAACCCCAACCCCCAACACCGCCCAAAACCCCACACCAACCCCGCCCAAAACCCCACACCAACACCGCCCAAAACCCCACACCAACACCGCCCAAAACCCCACACCAACACCGCCCAAAACCCCACACCAACACCGCCCAAAACCCCACACCAACACCGCCCAAAACCCCACACCAACACCGCCCAAAACCCCAACCCCCAACACCGCCCAAAACCCCAACCCCCAACACCGCCCAAAACCCCAACCCCCAACACCGCCCAAAACCCCAACCCCCAGCACCGCCCAAAACCCCACACCCAACACCGCCCAAAACCCCAACCCCCAACACCGCCCAAAACCCCAACCCCCAACACCGCCCAAAACCCCAACCCCCAACACCGCCCAAAACCCCAACCCCCAATACCGCCCAAAACCCCAACCCCCAATACCGCCCAAAACCCCAACCCCCAATACCGCCCAAAACCCAACTCCATTCATTCCAAATTCATCCCATGGCCCCGCCCCCTCGCGAGCTCCCGGGAGTTCTGACCTCGGCACGAGGCCGGCTCCTGGCTGACGTCGGGCGGGTCCCCGCGCGACCCGACGCCTGCGCAGTGGGTGACGGCGGGCGGGACCAGACCACGAGGGTGAAGGGGGGGGCGGGCGCAGACCTGCCCGACCATCCGCCCCACCCACCCCCACGCGAGACGCGCCGCCATTGGCCGGTCCCCGGGTGATTGACAGGTGATGACAGTTGGAAGGGGGTGGGGTTGATCGGGAGGCTCGCGCGGGGGGGGGGGGGTTGGGAAAGAGGAAGGCTGCGTTGCTCAATTCACTTCAATCTTCCCGTCCCCCCCTCCGTCCGGAACAATAAAAAAAAATCGGCTTTCATACCGAAGTGGATTATTTGCTAACGGCGTTCAAATGATTTCCGCGAAGGAAGGGTTTCAAACCGTCGGGCCTACGTCCCACAGGTAAAGCGCTGGGCCGTCCGCTGCCGCCATTACCATCCGGGGGTTTGAGCTTCCCTTGCCCCTCTCTGTTGCCCGCTTGGCGCCTCCCGCGTTGCCCCCGATAAAGATGGCGGCGGGGGGGGCGGGGCGGGGCGGGATCCCTCGCTCTGATTGGCCGGCGGTGCGCACGGGTCGGAAGGCGAGGCTCCCGTCCCGGCCAATGGGAGGAGCGTTGCTCGGGTCCGCTCCCCCGCCGAACGGGGGCATCCGATTGGCGGCCGGCTACCACCAATCGGCCACGCCGCGCGCCCTCCGCCCCGCCCCCCCATTGTCTCCTCGCGCCGCGATTGGCCGGGGCCGCTCCGGCAAGTGGTCGTTCAGCCCATCCTCTCGGTGCTGTTCTGGGATAGGACATCGCACCGAGTGGGTTGCTGCTGGCAAGTGATAATGTCCTAACCTCTAGGCATGGAAGCCATGAGTTTTTTGTCCTATCTAGCCCAGACATCTCTGCGATAATATCTCTGAACAATAAACATTCCCAAGCGTGCATTCTTAACCGAAAGAACTGCGGATGCTGCAAATTAGCAAGAAGTTGCTGGAAAAGCTCAGCAGGTCCCAGATGCTCCCAGACCTGCTGAGCTTTTCCAGCAGCTTCTGTCATTGTTATTCATTCTTCACCCTTCATTTCCCCTCTCTGCCCACCGCTACCTCTTTGCAACGTTTCTTGCAAGAGTCACTGCCAGAGAGGAATTCTAAAGGCGCTCAGAATGCTGGCCCGAATGGGTCGCACGAGATTGAGAGATACTCCTGAGAGCGGGTTTAGAGAAGACTTGTAGCTCAGGTTGAGGTTCTAGATGTGGGTTTGCTCGTTGAGCTGCAAGGTTCAGTTTCAGACGTTTCGTCACCATCCTGGGTCACATCATCAGTGAGCCTCCGGATGAGGCACTGGTGGTATGGCCCACTTTGATGAACTCATAACTAGAAAGTGGGCCGCGCCACTTAGTCGCCAGTGCTTCATCCGGAGGCTCACTGATGATGTGACCCAGGATGGTGACGAAACGTCTGAAAACACACCTTCCAGCTCACTGAGCAAACCTACACCCAGATACTCCCGATATTTATGGAAGCCCAAAAGTATTAAGGGTGCCAATTGGGCGGCACAGTGGCACAGTGGTTAGCACTGTTGCCTCACAGCGCCAGAGAACCAGGTTCAATTCCCACCTCAGGTGACTGACTGTGTGGAGTTTGCACATTCACCCCGTGTCTGCGTGGGTTTCCTCCGGGTGCTCCGGTTTCCTCCCACAATCCAAAAAATGTGCAGGTTAGGCAAATTGGCCATGCTAAATTGCCCGTAGTGTTAGGTGAAGTGGTAAATCTGGGTGGGTTACGCTTCGGCGGGTCGGTGTGGACTTGTTGGGCCAAAGGGCCTATTTCCACACTGTAAGTAATCTAATCTAATTTTCAGAAAGGTCCAGTGCAAAGGAATTGGGGAGTCTTTGTGCATAAATCACAATAGGTTACCATAAAATTCAACAGACATTTAGCACTGCTGCCTCACAGCACCAGGGTCCCAGGTTCGATTCCAGCCTCGGGCGACTGTCTGTGTGGAGTTTGCACATTCTCCGAGTCTGCGTGGGTATCCTCCGGGTGCTCCGGTTTCCTCCTGAACTCACAAAGATGTGCAGGTCAGGGTGAATTGGCCAGGCTAATTTGCCCGTAGTGTTAGGTGCATTAGTCAGAGGGAAGTGGGTCTGGATGGATTACTGTTCGGAGGATCGGTGTGGACTGGTTGGGCCGAAGGGCTTGCTTCCACGCTGTAGGGAATCTAATTAGGGAAAATTGCAACTTAGTCGCACAGTGGTATTGTCCCTACCTCTCAGCCAGGGAGGCCCAAGATTGAAGGCCCACTTGCTTCAGACGTGTGTCATAACATCTGTCAAAAGGATGATCAGAAATATCTGCAATGGACCTATGAGTTATTGTCAGGGAGGAATACCAAAAACACAGGATATAGGCTGAGATGGGTTGCACTAGAAAGAGGAATATTCCTCATAATTTAATTTGATTTATAATTGTTGTGTGTACCTTGGTACAGTGAAAAGCATTGTTTAGCGTGCAGTCCAGGCATATCATAACATCGTGTCCATTGGGTGATAGGACAGGGCGAGGAATACAATGTTATGGCGGCAGAGAAGGTGCACAAAGAGTGGGATCAGCATTACATCTGAAATTTGAGAAGACAATTCAGCAGTCTAATAACAGCGGGGAAGAAGCTGCTCTTGAACCTGTTGGTACGTGTGTTGAAGCTTTTGTATCTTCTACCTGAGGGAAGAGGTTATAACTGGGGTGGGTGGGGTCTTTGATGATGTTGGCTGCCTCTCAGAGGCAGTGGGTTGGTGTAGATGGAGTCAGTGGATGAACTGTGTGATGGACTGGGCTGTGTTTAGAGCTCTCTATAATGTCTTACAGTCCTGGGTGGAGCAGTTACCGTACCAAACTGTGATGCATCCAGATAGAATGCTTTGGATGGTGCATCTATGAAAGGTTGGTGAGGGTCCTTATGGACATACCCAATGAGGAAGAAGAGGCATCGTTGTGCTTTCTTGACCGTCGCACCAACATGGGTTGACCAAGACAGATTGTTGATGATGGCCACTCCGAGAAACTTGACGCTCTCGACCATCTCTATCTCAGCTCTCGACCGTCTCTACCTCAGCTCCCGACCGTCTCTACCTCAGCTCCCGACCGTCTCTACCTCAGCTCCCGACCGTCTCTATCTCAGCTCCCGACCGTCTCTATCTCAGCTCCCGACCGTCTCTATCTCAGCTCCCGACCGTCTCTATCTCAGCTCCCGACCGTCTCTATCTCAGCTCCCGACCGTCTCTACCTCAGCTCCCGACCGTCTCTACCTCAGCTCTCGACCGTCTCTATCTCAGCTCTCGACCGTCTCTATCTCAGCTCCCGACCGTCTCTATCTCAGCTCCCGACCGTCTCTATCTCAGCTCTCGACCGTCTCTATCTCAGCTCTCGACCGTCTCTATCTCAGCTCTCGACCGTCTCTATCTCAGCTCTCGACCGTCTCTATCTCAGCTCCCGACCATCTCTATCTCAGCTCTCGACCGTCTCTATCTCAGCTCCCGACCGTCTCTACCTCAGCTCCCGACCGTCTCTATCTCAGCTCTCGACCGTCTCTATCTCAGCTCCCGACCGTCTCTATCTCAGCTCCCGACCGTCTCTATCTCAGCTCTCGACCGTCTCTACCTCAGCTCCCGACCGTCTCTATCTCAGCTCTCGACCGTCTCTATCTCAGCTCTCGACCGTCTCTATCTCAGCTCCCGACCGTCTCTATCTCAGCTCTCGACCGTCTCTATCTCAGCTCCCGACCGTCTCTATCTCAGCTCCCGACCGTCTCTATGTCAGCTCCCGACCGTCTCTATCTCAGCTCTCGACCGTCTCTACCTCAGCTCTCGACCGTCTCTATCTCAGCTCCCGACCGTCTCTATCTCAGCTCCCGACCGTCTCTATCTCAGCTCCCGACCGTCTCTATCTCAGCTCCCGACCGTCTCTACCTCAGCTCCCGACCGTCTCTACCTCAGCTCTCGACCGTCTCTACCTCAGCTCTCGACCGTCTCTATCTCAGCTCTCGACCGTCTCTATCTCAGCTCTCGACCGTCTCTATCTCAGCTCTCGACCGTCTCTATCTCAGCTCTCGACCGTCTCTACCTCAGCTCTCGACCGTCTCTATCTCAGCTCCCGACCGTCTCTATCTCAGCTCTCGACCGTCTCTACCTCAGCTCTCGACCGTCTCTATCTCAGCTCCCGACCGTCTCTATCTCAGCTCTCGACCGTCTCTACCTCAGCTCCCGACCGTCTCTATCTCAGCTCCCGACCGTCTCTATCTCAGCTCTCGACCGTCTCTACCTCAGCTCCCGACCGTCTCTATCTCAGCTCCCGACCGTCTCTACCTCAGCTCCCGACCGTCTCTATCTCAGCTCTCGACCGTCTCTATCTCAGCTCCCGACCGTCTCGATCTCAGCTCCCGACCGTCTCTACCTCAGCTCTCGACCGTCTCTACCTCAGCTCCCGACCGTCTCTATCTCAGCTCTCGACCGTCTCTATCTCAGCTCTCGACCGTCTCTATCTCAGCTCTCGACCGTCTCTACCTCAGCTCTCGACCGTCTCTACCTCAGCTCCCGACCGTCTCTATCTCAGCTCTCGACCGTCTCTATCTCAGCTCCCGACCGTCTCTATCTCAGCTCCCGACCGTCTCTATCTCAGCTCCCGACCGTCTCTATCTCAGCTCCCGACCGTCTCTACCTCAGCTCCCGACCGTCTCTATCTCAGCTCTCGACCGTCTCTATCTCAGCTCTCGACCGTCTCTATCTCAGCTCCCGACCGTCTCTATCTCAGCTCTCGACCGTCTCTGTCTCAGCTCCCGACCGTCTCTACCTCAGCTCCCGACCGTCTCTACCTCAGCTCTCGACCGTCTCTATCTCAGCTCCCGACCGTCTCTACCTCAGCTCCCGACCGTCTCTACCTCAGCTCTCGACCGTCTCTACCTCAGCTCCCGACCGTCTCTATCTCAGCTCCCGACCGTCTCTATCTCAGCTCCCGACCGTCTCTATCTCAGCTCTCGACCGTCTCTATCTCAGCTCCCGACCGTCTCTATCTCAGCTCCCGACCGTCTCTATGTCAGCTCTCGACCGTCTCTACCTCAGCTCTCGACCGTCTCTATCTCAGCTCTCGACCGTCTCTATCTCAGCTCCCGACCGTCTCTACCTCAGCTCCCGACCGTCTCTATCTCAGCTCTCGACCGTCTCTATCTCAGCTCCCGACCGTCTCTATCTCAGCTCCCGACCGTCTCTACCTCAGCTCTCGACCGTCTCTACCTCAGCTCCCGACCGTCTCTATCTCAGCTCTCGACCGTCTCTATCTCAGCTCTCGACCGTCTCTATCTCAGCTCTCGACCGTCTCTACCTCAGCTCTCGACCGTCTCTACCTCAGCTCCCGACCGTCTCTATGTCAGCTCCCGACCGTCTCTATGTCAGCTCCCGACCGTCTCTATCTCAGCTCCCGACCGTCTCTATCTCAGCTCCCGACCGTCTCTATCTCAGCTCCCGACCGTCTCTACCTCAGCTCCCGACCGTCTCTATCTCAGCTCCCGACCGTCTCTATCTCAGCTCCCGACCGTCTCTATGTCAGCTCTCGACCGTCTCTACCTCAGCTCTCGACCGTCTCTATCTCAGCTCTCGACCGTCTCTATCTCAGCTCCCGACCGTCTCTACCTCAGCTCCCGACCGTCTCTATCTCAGCTCTCGACCGTCTCTACCTCAGCTCCCGACCGTCTCTGTCTCAGCTCTCGACCGTCTCTATCTCAGCTCTCGACCGTCTCTACCTCAGCTCCCGACCGTCTCTACCTCAGCTCTCGACCGTCTCTATCTCAGCTCTCGACCGTCTCTATCTCAGCTCCCGACCGTCTCTACCTCAGCTCCCGACCGTCTCTATCTCAGCTCTCGACCGTCTCTATCTCAGCTCCCGACCGTCTCTACCTCAGCTCTCGACCGTCTCTATCTCAGCTCTCGACCATCTCTATCTCAGCTCTCGACCGTCTCTATCTCAGCTCCCGACCGTCTCTATCTCAGCTCCATTGGTGTCAATAGGGGCATGTTCTCCTCCTTCTTCCTGAAGTTGATGACCAGCTTCTTTAGTTTTTGCTGACATCGAGGGAGAGATTGTTATCTTTACACCACCCCACGAAGTACTCTATCTCTTTCCTGTGTTCTGTCTCATCATTGTTTGAGGTACGGCCTACGATGATGGTACATAGACCATAGAACATTCCAGCGCAGTACAGGCCTTTCAGCCCTCCATGTTGTACTGACCCTGGGGAACCAATCTGAAGCCCATCTAACCCACACTATCCCATTCTCATCCATATGTTTATCCAATAACCATTTAAATGCCCTTAAAGTTGGTGAATCTATAACTGCAGCAGGCAGTGCGTTCCACGCCCCTACTACTCCCCGAGTAAAGAACCTACCTCTGACATCTGTCCTATATCTATCACCCCTCAATTTAAAGCTCTGTCCCCTTGTGCTAGCCATCACCATTGGAGGGAAAAGGCTCTCACTATCCACCCTATCTAACCCTCTGATTATCTTATATGTCTCTATTAAGTCACCTCTCAACCTTCTTCTCTCTAACGAAAACAGCCTCACGTCCCTCAGCCTTTCCTTATAAGACCTTCCCTCCATACCAGGCAACATCCTGGTAAATCTCCTTTGCACCCGTTCCAAAGCTTCCACATCCTTCCTATAATGCGGTGACCAGAACTGTACACAATACTCCACAATGCGGCCGCACCAGAGTTTTGTACAGCTGCAGCATGACCTCATGGCTCTGAAACTCAATCCCTCTATGAATAAAAGCTAACACATCGTACGCCTTCTTAACAACCCGATCAACCTGGGTGGCAACTTCCAGGGATCTGGACATCGAGATCTCTCTGCTCATCTACATTACCAACAATCTTCCCATTAGCCCAGTACTCTCCATTCCTGTTGCTCCTTCCAAAGTGGATCACCTCACAATTTTCCACATTAAACTCCATTTGCCACCTCTCAGCCCAGTTCTGCAGCTTATCTCTGTCCCTCTGTAACCTGCAACATCCTTCCTCACCGTTCACAACTCCACCTACCATAGAATGAGCCCCAATTATCCAGGTATCTGAAACCCTCCCTCCTGCACCATTCTTTCTTCTCTCCCTTTCTCTCTCCCTATTCCTCGCCTCGCTAGCACGTGACACGGGTAACAAACCAGAGACAACAACTCTTGTTTGTTCTAGCTCCCTGAATGTTGCCCTTAAATCCCCATCCCTTTTCCTACCTATGTCGCTGTGTGCTCCCTCCCCCTCAAGGATCCCGAAAACATGATCAGAGGCATCATGAAACCTAACACCCGCGAGGCAACACACCAACCGTGAGTCTCTCCCGTCCCCACAGAACCTCCTATCTGTCCCCCTAACTATGGAGTCCCCAATGACTACTGCTCTGCTCCTCTTCCCCCCCCTTCCCGTCCGAGCAGCAGGGACAGACTCTGTACCAGAGATCTGTAGCCCATGGTGTACCCCTGGTAGGTCGACCCCCCCCCCCCCCCTCCCAACAGTATCCAAAACGGTATACTTGTTGTTGAGGGGAACGGCCACAGGGGATCCCTGCACTTCCTGCCGGTTCCCTTTCCGTCCCCCTGACGGTATCCCATCTCCCATCTTCTTGTACCTGAGGTGTGACGACCTGCCTGTAACTCCTCTCAATAACACCCCCCCCTCCCCCTCCGCCTCCCGAATGATCCGAAGGTGTCATCAGCCAACCTGTAGGTGGAGTTGGGATGATGTTTGGCCACACCGTCATGAGGGAGGATGGTAAGGGGCTGAGTACACCGCAGTACCAGGCACCAGTGTTGAGGATTATCGTGAAGGAGATGCTGTTTACCTATCTTCACTGACTGCGGTCTGTGGGTCAGGAAGCCAAGGATCCAGCTGCAGAGGGTGGAGCAGACACCCAAGTCTCCGAGTTTGAAGATCAGTTTGGTTCGAATTATAGTAAAATTCATCATATATCAGATTCGTAACTGGGTGGGCTGATGTGGAGTGAGGCAGCAAGTGTCAGTATTTAAATGTAGAGGGATTGCACAAATTTTCACCACCCCTGTTGAAATATTGGTGCAATTCTGCTCTCCCTGCTGTAGGAAAGATATTGTGAAAGGGTTCGGAAAAGATCTACAAGGATGTTGGAGGGTTTAAGCTACAGGGAGAGACTGAACAGGCTGGGGCTGTTTTCCCTTATAGAGGTTTATAAAATCATGAGAGACCATGGATAGGATAAATAGGCAAGGTCTTTTCCTTGGGGTGGGGGAATCCAGAACTAGAGGAGCGTAGGTTTAGGGTGAGAGGGGAAAGGTATAAAAGAGACCTAAGGGGCAACGTTTTCACCCAGAGGGTGGTACGGGTATGGAATGAGCTGCCCGAGGAAGTGGTGGAGGCTGGTACAAATGACAGCATTTAAGAGGCATCTGGATGGGGACAGGGATAGGAAGGGTTTGGAGGGATATGGGCCAAGAGCTGGCAGGTGGGAATAGATTGGGTTAGGGATAACTGGGTCGGCAGGGACGGGTTGGACCGAAGGGTCTGGTTCTTTGCTGTACATCTCTATGACTCCATGAGATTTGAGATTCCTTGTGCATCAATTACAAAAGTTACCATCCACGCTCAGCCTTGACAATGTTCCAAACAGTCCATTTTCCTTCCCTGTTACCTACTGATCTTGGACGCTGGCTTTTAGTGATTAATGAATGAGGATTGCAAAATTCATCTCAAAGAAGTCATACGGCATGGAAACAACCTTTGGCCCAACCAGTCTGTGCCAAACATAACCCAAACTAAACCAGTTCCCACCTGTCTGCTCCTAGCCTATGTCCTTCCAAACCGTTCCTGTTCACATCTCCATCCGAATGTCTTTTCAATGTTGTAATTCTACCCTCATTCACCACCTCTTCAGGAGTTCATTCCACACGTGAACCACCGTCTGCGGAAGAAAATTTGCCTCTTTTGTTTTTTTTTCAAATCTCTCTCCTCCCAACTTAAAAATGTGCCCCCTAGTCTTGAAATCCTCCACCCCCTGGGAATAGACAACTATCATTAACTCTATCCGTACCCCTCATTATTTTCTCGGCTTCTATCAGGTCACCTCTTAGTCTCCGACGCTCTCGTGAAGAAAGTCCCAGCCTTTCTTTACAACTCAAAACTTTGGTCGCTTTTTGCAGTCTTTTTCTCCTGTTCAAGTAATACTCAGCTCCTCTGTTCTTTCCGCTGTTACATTTTCCCACATTGTATTTCATCTGCTCAAGTTTTTACCCAGGCAACAGTGAGGACTGCAGACGCTCCTCGGATTGCTGCCTGACCTGCTGTGCTTTTCCAGCACCACTCTGATCTAAACCCAAGTTTTTACCCACTCACTCTGTATCACCGTCAACAAGGCTGAGGGGGTGACCTTATAGAGGTTTATAAAATCATGAGGGACTTGGATAGGGGTAAATAGGCAAGGTCTTTTCCCCCTGGGGTGGGGGGAGTCCAGAACTAGAGGGGCGTAGGTTTAGGGTGAGGGGGGAAAGGGACCCGAGGGGCAACTTTTTCACCCAGAGGGTGGTGCGTGTGTGGAATGAGCTGCCAGAGGAAGTGGTGGAGGCTGGTACAATGACAGCATTGAAAAGGTGGATGGGGACGTGGATAGGAAGGGTTTAGAGGGATACGGGTCAAATGCTGGCAAACGGGGCTAGATTAGGTTCAGGATATCTGGGTCAGCACAGGCGGGTTGGGCCGAAGGGTCTGTTTCCATGCTGTACATCTCTGTGACTCTATGAACTGTTTACAACACTGACTAACATAGGGAGGGACATAGAACAGGATGGGGACGTGGATAGGAAGGGTTTAGAGGGATATGGGCCAAGTGCTGGCAATCGGAGCTAGATTAGGTTGGGATATTGGGTCAGAACGGACGGATGGACCGAAGGGTCTGTTTCCGCGCCGTACACCTCGATGATACCTGCATCAGCACGCCCAGCCGCCTTGTATTTGGTCAGGATCTGTTCCCAGGGTAGGAGATTGAGCCGCTGCCATGGAATATGACCACTGGGAATCCCACCGGAACCAGAAACCCTCTCGGAACAAAACATTTCTAACACAAGGCCAGTGTCGGAATAACCGAAAGGCTCAGGCTGATCTCTCCTGTCCACTGCGACCTGTGGCTGTTTGTTCAGAGAGAGAGAGAGGTATACTGTGCCTTCTGAATGGGATTCAACTGTTTCGTTATTTAACCAAAAACACTGCGCACAGCTCGATTGGGAGTGTCCAAGGGGGACGAGTTTTGACACGTTCCAGGCAGAAGCCCTTCATCGTTGACCCATATTTCAGTGAGCTTGCTGACTTCATTGCCAGGATAGGTGAAGGTGAATCTGACAGCAGCACCCTGGTTTCACCCACGTGTGTGTGTGTGTGTGTGTGTGTGTGTGTGTGCTGCAGGCTGCAGACACTGCCTTCATGTTCCACCGTCTCTGTGTTGCTCGTCCCGTCATTGCGTTTCTCCAGCGTTTCTCTTCACCTGCCACCCAGTAAACCTTGTCGATGTTCTTTTGTAGTCCCACGCTCACCTCCTCACAGTGCACGGTGGGTTTACGCCACACAGGTGCCAGGCAATAAGAGACAGTCTAACCATTGCCCGTGGTAATGTGGGCGGCACGGTGGCACAGTGGTTAGCACCGCTGCCTCACAGCGCCAGAGACCCGGGTTCGATCCCACCCTCAGGCGACTGTCTGTGTAGAGTTTGCACATTCTCCCCCCCCCCCCCAGCCGTGTCTGCGTGGGTTTCCTCCAGGTGCTCGGTTTCCACCGCAGTCCATAGATGTGCAGGTCAGGGTGAATCAGCCATGATAAATTACCCATCGTGTTAGGTGAAGGGGTAAACGTAGGGGAATGGATCTGGGTGGGTAGCTCCTCAGAGGGTCGGTGTGGACTTGTTGGGCCGAAGGGCCTGTTTCCACACTGTAAGTAATCAAATCTGATCAACGGCGTTACTGTCACTGAAATCCCCCCCACAGTCCAAACTATTAACATCCTGGGGGGTGACCATTGACCAGACACTGAACGTGGACCCCCAGCCCCATATAAACCCAGCAGCTACAAGAGCAGGGTCAGAGGCTGGGAATCCTGCATCAAGTCACTCCCCTCCTGACTCTTCCCCACCCCCCCACCCACCCACGGAGCCCTGTCCCACCCTCGACAAGGCACAGGGCAAGAGGGGGAAGGGAATACTCCCCACTTGCCACTGGATGGAAGGGGGGCAGCTCCGACAACACTCGAGAAGCTCCACACTGCCCAGGGACAAAGCAGCCCCCACCCACTGCTCGATTGTCCCCACCCCCACAAACCCCTGCTCTGTCCCTCCACCCCATCCCCCGACGCTCAGTCACAGCAGTATGTACCTTTTACAAGACCCAGTGCAGAACCTCACCGAGGGGCTCCTCAGACAGCACCTTCCCAAACCCCCCCACACCCCTCTACCATCGAGAAGGACGGGGGGGGGGGGGGCAGCAGATACACGGGGCACACCACCCCCTCCCCAACTCAAAGCCACTCCCCGTCCCGGAATCTATCAGCTGTTCCTTCTTGGGTCAGAATTCTGGGATTGCCCCCTTCCCTGAGGGACATTGTGGGTCTACCCCCCAGCACATGGACTGCAGCTCACCCCCACCTTCTCAAAGGGGGTAATCGGGAATGGGGCAATAAATGCTGCATCCAGCCAACAACAGCCACGCCCCACCAGCGAATTTCAACAAATACATTCCAACTTGGTGCCATCTGTAAACTTCCAAGCTGTGCTCTGTTCAACAAACTCCACTCATTAATACACACACACTCTCACACACACACACACACACACTCTCTCACACACACACACTCACTCTCACACACACTCACACACACACTCTCTCACACACACTCACACACATTCTCACACTCACTCTCACACACACACTTTCTCACACACACACTCACACACATTCTCTCACACTCTCTCTCACACTCTCACACACACACACACACACTCTCTCTCACACACACACACTCTCTCTCTCACACACACACACACTCACTCTCACACACTCACACACACACTCTCTCACACACACACTCACACACATTCTCTCACACTCACACTCTCACACACTCTCACACACTCTCACACACACACACACACTCACACACACTCTCACACTCACTCTCTCACACACTCTCACACACACTCTCACACACACTCTCACACTCACACACTCACTCACACTCTCACACACACTCTCACACACACTCACACACACAATCACACATATATATAGATATATGTAGATATATCAGGAGAAACATGGCTGCCAGTCCTCAGTCCTTGGGCAACTCCATGACAGACTCTCCTGCAGCCTGAGAATCATCCATTAAACATGAGCCTCTCGGCTCACAACGCTCAATTTTGTATTCCCATCGCCGCTATTCCCCTTATTCCGTGTGCTGTAACCTTCCTCACAGTCTGCGTGTGGCCATGCATCAAACCAGGAGGAAGGTGGTCTTATCACTGGACTATTCACTCAGAGGCCCAGGTCTCTAGGGACCAAGTTTCAAACCTCCTCACGGCAAACAGTGGCACTCGAATTCAATTGGGAAAAGAAACCTGGAACGGATGCCTTTCGGAGACAGGAATCTACCAGCTGCGCCTGGTCTGACCTAGGTGACTCCACATCCTACAGCATCGTGGTTGACTCCTAACTGCCCTCTGGGTGATTTAAGGACTAAGCGATGCCCTCATCCCGTGATTAGAGAAAGAACAAGTGAAGTTTGCACATTCTACCCCTCCCCCTCCCCCTCCCCCAAAACCGCCATGTCTGAGGTGGCTCCAGTCTCCTCCTCCCAGTCCGAACATGTGCAGGTTAGCGTGGATTGGCCATGCCCGTGGTGTCCAGGGTTAGCCATGGGTAACCCAGGGTTAGGGGGACAGGATGGGTCTGGAAGGGAGGATCTTCAGAGGGTCAGTGTGGACTCGCTAGGCCGAACGGCCTGCTTCCACACTGTGGGGATCCCATGAACACTTTAAACCACCCACTTCAGTCGCCCTTCCCCCTCATCAAATCTGTGCTGGAATATAAAAATTAAACAAAGTGTACCTTGACCCAATTCTCCCCCACCTCCCGGATAGGTCCGTGCTTAATGAAGCCACCTTTGTCCACAGCAGTAATAAAGTTGTCTTAAACCGGGCTGGGCCTGTTGTTGCTCAGCTAACCTTTCCACCCTCGCCCTAAACAAGGGGTTTGACATGGACAACTCTGCGGTGCTCTGGCCTCCATCTCGGAGTCAGACGAGAAAACTACAGTCAGAGTCTTCACAATTTTGCTTCCCTGGTATCTTTCTCCATTTTAAGTACACGTGCAGCCTTGCGGGCAGCATCTGTGTAACTGTTAGCCTCTGCCGTGGCTGAACGTCCTGCTCCTACACCACGGACGGTGTACTGTCGCCTTCCTTTGGTAAAGACAAAGTGGGAATTATTTAACAGCTCAGCTCCGCCTTCTTCCGATATGGGGAAAATTCCCTACTCTTCAGTTCCTAACGGCCTTCCCTTGACTGTTCAGATGAATGATCCAGGTCAGGGAAGTGAATGTATTACAGATGGCATAAAAACAGGTGGGGAAGCAGATTAGAGATGTACAGCTCAGAAACGGACCCTTCGGCCTAACTCGTCCGTGCCAACCAGATATGCCATTTGCCAGCCCTTGGCCCAAAGCCCTCCAAACCCTTCCTATTCATGTCCCCATCCAGATGCCTTTTCAATGCTGTCATTGTACCAGCCTCCACCACTTCCTCTGACAGCTCATTCCATACACGCACCACCCTCTGGGTGAAAAAGGAGGTCCTTAGGACCCTTTCCCCTCTCACCCTAAACCTATGCCCCTCTAGTTCTGGACTCCCCGACCCCAGGGAAAAGACTTTGTCTATTTACCCTGTCCATACCTTTCATGATTTTATAAACCTCTATAAGGTTATATAGAGGTTATAACCTCTATAAGAGGTTACAGAGGTTAGAGAGATTATAACCTCTATAACCTCAGCCTCCAACGCTCCAGGGAAAACAGCCCCAGCCTCTCCCTATAGCTCAAACCCTCCAACCCTGGCAACATCATTGTAGATCTTTTCTGAACCCTTTCAAGTTTCACAACATCTTTCCGATAGGAAGGAGACCAGAATTGCACGCAATATTCCAACAGTGGCCCTAACCAATGTCCTGTACAGCCGCAACATGACCTCCCAACTCCTGTACTCAATACTCTGACCAATAAAGGAGACCATACCAAACACCTCCTTCACTATCCTATCGACCTGTGACTCCAATTTCAAGGAGCTATGAACCTGCACTCCAAGGTCTCGTTGTTCACTTTAACAACTGTGTATTGGATTTAGAATGACAGTGATAATATTGGAGGCTGGGGGAGTCCTCCCCTGCCTCTCTGCCAGGTTCGGATTTTCCAGAACAATTCTTCCGTGGACAGTGGCTGTCTCTGGCCAAACCCAACACTCGTAGCCCATCTCAATTCCTCACCGAGGGTCTGACTCGGTCATTTCGGAAGGCAGTCTGGAGTCACATGTAGGCCAGACCAGGTGAGGATGGCAGCTTTCCTCCCCTGAAGGGCACGAGTGACGCAGATGGGTTTTTCCCGACAATCGACAATAGATTCATGGTCATCTCGTGACTCTTAATTCCAGATTGGTTTGATTGAATTCAAATTCTCCCATCTGCTGCTAAGCGGGATTTGAACTTGGGTCCCCAGAACATTATCTCTCTGGATTACCAGTCCAGTGACAACATCACCAGGCCATCCCCTCCCCGAAGGATATAGAACATAGAACATTCCAGCGCAGTACAGGCCCTTCGGCCCTCAATGTTGTGCTGGCCTGTGGAACCAGTCTGAAGCCCATCTAACTTCCACTATTCCATTATCGTTTCTTTATTCCATTAACCCACACTATCCCATTCTCGTCCCTATGTTTATTCAATGACCATTTCAATGCCCTTAAAGTTGGCGAGTCTACTACTGCAGCAGGCAGTGCGCTCCATGCCCCTACTACTCTCTGAGTAAAGAAACTATCTGTCCTATGTCTATCACCCCTCAATTTAAAGCTATGTCCCCTCGTACTCGCCATCACCATCCAGGGAAAGAGTCACCTCTCAACCTCCTTCTCTCTAACGAAAACAGCCTCACGTCCCTCAGCCTTTCCTTATAAGACCTTCCCTCCATACCAGGCAACATCCTGGTAAATCTCCTCTGCACCCTTTCCGAAGCTTCCACATCCTTCCTATAATGCGGTGACCAGAACTGTACACAATACTCCACAATGCGGCCGCACCAGAGTTTTGTACAGCTGCAGCATGACCTCATGGCTCCGAAACTCAATCCCTCTATGAATAAAAGCTAACACACCGTACGCCTTCTTAACAACCCTATCAAGCTGGGTGGCAACTTCCAGGGATCTGGACATCGAGATCTCTCTGCTCATCTACATTACCAACAATCTTCCCATTAGCCTAGTACTCTCCATTCCTGTTGCTTCTTCCAAAGTGGATCACCTCACACTTTCCACATTAAACTCCATTTGCCACCTCTCAGCCCAGCTCTGCAGCTTATCTCTGTCCCTCTGTAACCTACAGCATCCTTCAGCACTATCCACAACTCAGTTTACAGGCTGAATTTAAATTCTGCCGGATGCCGTCGTGGGATTGGAACTGCACAAAGTTTGTGAGAAGATTTGTAGCTCGGGTGCTCGTTGTTGTGGTTCTGTTCACCGAGCTGGGAATTTGTGTTGCAGACATTTTGTCCCCTGTCTAGGTGACATCCTCAGTGTTTGGGAGCCTCCTGTGAAGCGCTTCTGTGATGTTTCCTCCGGCATTTGTAGTGGTTTGTCTCTGCCGCTTCCGGTTGTCAGTTCCAGCTGTCCGCTGCAGTGGGTCGGTATATTGGGTCCAGGTCGATGTGTTTGTTGATAGAGTCTGTGGATGAGTGCCATGCCTCTAGGAATTCCCTGGCTGTTCTCTGTTTGGCTTGTCCTATAACGGTAGTGTTGTCCCAGTCATGTTGGAACTGCAATCTGACCTGAAGGCTCCCCCCAGCCATTGGGCAGCGGGTGATGGGACCAAATCACTGATGAGGCACATGGGGTGTGGGGTGGGGTGGGGGGGGGGGGGGGGGGGGGGTAGCGCCATCTATGAAAGTGAGGGACGAGTCATGGAACCAACAAGGACTCTTCAGTCAAACAGGATGTGGACCTGCAGAGGCTGCTTTCCCCCACTAGGGGGTCACCTCACCTCGGTGTTTACACACGCACTGCCTCTGCGCAGCCTGCAAGGTATAGAGAACAAGGGCTGGAAATCTGAAACAAACACAGGCAGTGCTGGAGAAACACAGCAGGTCTGACAGCTTTCTCCACAGTAAACATCTCCCAGTCCAATCAGCGGCAGGGACCCAGGTTTGATCCCAATCTCGGGGCGACTGTCTGCATGGAGTTTGCACATTCTAACACCCTCCCTGTGGCAGAGTGGGTTTACTCCGGATGCTCTGTTTCCTCCCACTTGTCCAAAGATTAGCAGGTTAGGGACGATTAGCCATGCTAAATTACCCATAGTGCCCAGGGATGTGCAGGTTAGGGTGGATCGGCTGTGCTAAATTACCCATAGTGCCCAGGGATGTGCAGGTTAGGGACAATTAGCCATGCTAAATTACCCATAGTGCCCAGGGATGTGCAGGTTAGGGTGGATCGGCCGTGCTAAATTACCCATAGTGCCCAGGGATGTGCAAGTTAGGGTGGATTGGCCGTGCTAAATTACCCATAGTGCCCAGGGATGTGCAGGTTAGGGTGGATTGGCCGTGCTAAATTACCCATAGTGCCCAGGGATGTGCAGGTTAGGGTGGATTGGCCGTGCTAAATTACCCATAGTGCCCAGGGATGTGCAAGTTAGGGTGGATTGGCCGTGCTAAATTACCCATAGTGCCCAGGGATGTGCAGGTTAGGGTGGATTGGCCGTGCTAAATTACCCATAGTGCCCAGGGATGTGCAAGTTAGGGTGGATTGGCCGTGCTAAATTACCCATAGTGCCCAGGGATGTGCAGGTTAGGGTGGATTGGCCGTGCTAAATTACCCATAGTGCCCAGGGATGTGCAAGTTAGGGTGGATTGGCCGTGCTAAATTACCCATAGTGCCCAGGGATGTGCAGGTTAGGGTGGATTGGCCGTGCTAAATTACCCATAGTGCCCAGGGATGTGCAGGTTAGGGTGGATTGGCCGTGCTAAATTACCCATAGTGCCCAGGGATGTGCAGGTTAGGGTGGATTGGCCGTGCTAAATTACCCATAGTGCCCAGAGATGTGCAGGTTAGGGTGGATTGGCCGTGCTAAATTACCCATAGTGCCCAGAGATGTGCAGGTTAGGGTGGATTGGCCGTGCTAAATTACCCATAGTGCCCAGGGACGTGCAGGTTAGGGTGGATTGGCCGTGTTAAATTACCCATAGTGCCCAGAGATGTGCAGGTTAGGGTGGATTGGCCACGCTAGATTACCCTTGGTGCCCAGGGATGTGCAGGTTAGTGTGGAATGACCGTGCTAAATTACCCATAGTGCTCAGGGATGTGCAGGTTAGGGTGGATTAGCTGTGCTAAATTACCCATAGTGCCCAGGGACGTGCAGGTTAGGGTGGATTGGCCGTGCTGAATTACCCATAGTGCCCAGGGACGTGCAGGTTAGGGTGGATTGGCCATACTAAATTACCCATAGTGCCCAGGGATGTACAGGTTAGGGTGGATTGGCCATGCTAAATTACCCATAGTGCCCAGGGATGTACAGGTTAGGGTGGATTGGCCGTGCTAAATTACCCATAGTGCCCAGGGATGTGCAGGTTAGGGTGGATTGGCCATGCTAAATTACCCATAGTGTCCAGGGATGTGCAGGTTAGGGTGGATTGGCCATGCTAAATTACCCATAGTGTCCAGGGATGTGCAGGTCAGGGTGGATTGGCCGTGCTAAATTACCCATAGTGCCCAGGGATGTGCAGGTTAGGTGAAAATGAGTAATGCTGGAGATCACAGTGGGTCAGAGAGCATCCATGGAGCCAGAGCAAGCTAACATTTTGGCCTAGATCTGAGCTGAAGTGAAGCATGGAGGGGGAACGGGGTGGTGGTGTGTCGAGTGCTGCTGGATATAAGATGCTAACAGTTCACATTCAGTGTCTGGAATGTGCGAGTGGAAGAACATAGGTGTGTCTGTCTCCCAGACTGGAAAGAACAGACTGTCCCAATGGGGTAGGGGGGGTGGGGAGAGAGAGAGGGAGGATACAATGACAGAGAGTGCAACAAGTCAAGCTGAAAGAAAGGGAAGACAGGGGAGTTGGTTCACAATGTGAAGGCGTTGAACCCAGTATTAAACCTGGAATGCTGTAGAGTGCCTCATCTGAAGATGAGACGATGGTCCTCCAGTTTGGGCTGTGATTCACTGGAACACTGCAGCATGCCGAGGGCAGACAGCTGGGCACGCTAGTGGGACGCTGCGTTATAGTGAATGGCTACGGGGGGGGGGGGGGGGGGGGGGGTCAGGGTGCACCAACCGGAGGTGTTCTGCAAAGCGGTCACCCGGTCTGCGATCGGTTTCTCCAAAGTGGAGTAGGCCACACTGGGTGCAGTGAATACAACACCCAAGGTTGGAGGAGGTACGGGCTGCTTCACCCAGACAGACTGTTTCGGCCTGTGGATGGGGAGCAGGGAGGGGAGGGGCTGAAGGGCCGAGTGTTGCACCTTCTGCGGAAGGTGCCATGGGAAAGGGGGCGGGTGTGGATGAACCTGCAGAGGCTGGTTTCCCCCACCAGGGGTCACCTCGTCGAGGGAAGGGCCCAGGGTGTCCCAGAGGGAAAGGTCCTTGCTAAATGAAGACCGGGGGAGTGCAGGGGAACATATTTTGGTGGTGGGGATCTGCTGGGGCTGTCTAAAATGGTGCAGAGGCTGGTGGAATGAAAAGTGAGACGGAGGAGGACCTGATCACGCTGTGGGGAGTGATGGGAAAGGGCAAGGGCAGAAGCATGGGTGATAGGTCAGACGTGGTTGAGGGCCCAGTCAGCCACAGTGGGTGGGAAACCACAGTTATGGCAGAGGCAAGCCAGGTCAGCAACGCTGTGTTAGAAGGTGCAGGTTAGGGTAGATTGGCCGTACTGAGTTACCCATAGTGCCCAGGGATGTGCAGGTTAGGGTAGATTGGCCGTACTGAGTTACCCATAGTGCCCAGGGATGTGCAGGTTAGGGTAGATTGGCCGTACTGAGTTACCCATAGTGCCCAGGGATGTGCAGGTTAGGGTAGATTGGCCGTACTGAGTTACCCATAGTGCCCAGGGATGTGCAGGTTAGGGTGGATTGGCCGTACTGAGTTACCCATAGTGCCCAGGGATGTGCAGGTTAGGGTAGATTGGCCATACTGAGTTACTCATAGTGCCCAGGGATGTGCAGGTTAGGGTAGATTGGCCGTACTGAGTTACCCATAGTGCCCAGGGATGTGCAGGTTAGGGTAGATTGGCCGTACTGAGTTACCCATAGTGCCCAGGGATGTGCAGGTTAGGGTAGATTGGCCATACTGAGTTACTCATAGTGCCCAGGGATGTGCAGGTTAGGGTAGATTGGCCATACTGAGTTACCCATAGTGCCCAGGGATGTGCAGGTTAGGGTAGATTGGCCGTACTGAGTTACCCATAGTGCCCAGGGATGTGCAGGTTAGGGTAGATTGGCCATACTGAGTTACCCATAGTGCCCAGGGATGTGCAGGTTAGGGTAGATTGGCCGTACTGAGTTACCCATAGTGCCTAGGGATGTGCAGGTTAGAGTAGATTGGGTAACTCAGTACGGCCAATCTACTCTAACCTGCACATCCCTAGGCACTATGGGTAACTCATTACGGCCATAGTGCCTAGGGATGTGCAGGTTAGAGTAGATTGGCCGTACTGAGTTACCCATAGTGCCTAGGGATGTGCAGGTTAGGGTAGATTGGCCGTACTGAATTACCCATAGTACCAAGGGATGTGCAGGTTAGGGTAGATTGGCCGTACTGAATTACCCATAGTGCCTAGGGATGTGCAGGTTAGGGTAGATTGGCCGTACTGAATTACCCATAGTACCAAGGGATGTGCAGGTTAGGGTAGATTGGCCGTACTGAGTTACCCATAGTGCCCAGGGATGTGCAGGTTAGGGTAGATTGGCCGTACTGAGTTACCCATAGTACCCAGGGATGTGCAGGTTAGGGTGGATTGGCCGTACTGAGTTACCCATAGCGCCCAGGGATGTGCAGGTTAGGGTAGATTGGCCGTACTGAGTTACTCATAGTGCCCAGGGATGTGCAGGTTAGGGTAGATTGGCCGTACTGAGTTACCCATAGTGCCCAGGGATGTGCAGGTTAGGGTAGATTGGCCGTACTGAGTTACTCATAGTGCCCAGGGATGTGCAGGTTAGGGTAGATTGGCCGTACTGAGTTACCCATAGTGCCCAGGGATGTGCAGGTTAGGGTAGATTGGCCGTACTGAGTTACTCATAGTGCCCAGGGATGTGCAGGTTAGGGTAGATTGGCCGTACTGAGTTACCCATAGTGCCCAGGGATGTGCAGGTTAGGGTAGATTGGCCGTACTGAGTTACTCATAGTGCCCAGGGATGTGCAGGTTAGGGTAGATTGGCCGTACTGAGTTACCCATAGTGCCCAGGGATGTGCAGGTTAGGGTAGATTGGCCGTACTGAGTTACCCATAGTGCCCAGGGATGTGCAGGTTAGGGTAGATTGGCCGTACTGAGTTACTCATAGTGCCCAGGGATGTGCAGGTTAGGGTAGATTGGCCATACTGAGTTACCCATAGTGCCCAGGGATGTGCACGTTAGGGTAGATTGGCCGTACTGAATTACCCATAGTGCCCAGGGGTGTGCAGTTTAGGGTAGATTGGCCGTACTGAGTTACCCATAGTGCCCAGGGGTGTGCAGGTTAGGGTAGATTGGCCGTACTGAGTTACTCATAGTGCCCAGGGATGTGCAGGTTAGGGTGGATTGGCCATACTGAGTTACCCATAGTGCCCAGGGATGTACAGGTTAGGGTGGATTGGCCGTAGTAAATGCAGTGGTGTAAGGGTGATGGGTATGGGTGAGACGCTCTTCACAGGATTGGTGTGGACTTGATGGGCCGAAGTGCCTGCTTCCACTCTGCAGGGATTTTCTGGACATTTTTGCCATCTCCAATCGCAGCCCCCACCTGCCCTGGGGAGGTGTAGGATGTTCACCCCTGTGTCTGCGACCAAGGGACAGTGTGTGACCACCCCCCACTCCTATCCCCAAACCAACACCCCAGGGTCAATCTAGAAGCCCCCCCCCCCCCCCCACTGCCTGTAGGATCCAGAGCAGCCGCCAAACCCACCCCCCTCCTCCCAAATAAAAAAGTAGGTCCTCCCCTCGCGAACTGAGCACCGAACTCCAGGCTGCCCTGCACCAGTGCTCAGGCCTCGGGACAGGTGCTACATAAATGCAAGTCGCTCCCTTCTTCCACAAAGGATCCCTGAACAAACCTAATAACCCCTCTTCCCCCCCCCTCCCACCCAAACTCTTCCTTAAATCGTTCTCTCCTGCCTCCCTAACCCAAAAATAAAGAAACTGTCCCCTTTAACAGTGTGCAATGTGATTAAGGACTTTGTATAAACAACGTGCCCCTTTAAGGAATATTCCCCCCCCCCCCCCCCCCTCACTGTTCTGAAAGGCAGGCAAAAGATTTTGCAAAGTAACCCTTGGCTCTATCTGTCTCTCTCTCTCTCTCTGATTTGTGCAACGTCTCAGCCCTGAGTCAGCTTTCTGCAGTTTGTTGTTCAGCATGTTTCCCCCGCCCCCCCCCCCCCTTACAAATATATTATCTCTGACCTTGACATTATTGGAGGGCTGAGGTTGGATGTTGACCGAACTCCACACAAAAAAAAATAAGGAAGGGTGGGGGGTGAGGTTTTGAGGGGCGGATGGCAAGGTGTTGGGGAATTGAGGAGAGAGACAGAGAGTGAGTGGGATGTTCGCATTGCATTCAAAGGAATACATATTACATATAAACTAAAACGAGCCGGGCTCTGTGAATGTGGTCTCTTGCCCCCCTTCCCCGACCCTGTTGCCAAGTGCAAGGCTCTCGCTGCCGTCGAGGGGAGGAGCCAGGCGATATAAGAAAGCAATTCAGCAAAGACACACAGAGAGAGAGAGTGTGACACCCAAAAACAGTGAAGGTGGAATCTCGTTCCAACTCGGGAGGCAAGAGCAGGTTGCTAACCGGACAGACAGAGACAGAGAGAGAGAGAGAGGAGGTGGGGAGGTTTCATTGCAAACCATTTTGCATTTCTGCCAGCCCCGAAATGTTGGTGTTTTCCCTCTGGCTGAAGTCTGCTGGAATTATGCGGTGTTTTATGTGAGCCTCCCCTCACCTCAACTTGTCCTGGGGAGCAGTCTCCCAACCTGTGCAAAGAGATTCGTGCTCCAGGGGATTCAAGATTTCTCTTTGGCTTTAGTTGCTCTCTTGTAGTAGTTTTGCAGTTACCCCCCCCCCCTCCTCCAACTTTCCCTCACAAGTTACTTCCCCCCCCCCTTCCCCCCACTTTGTTTTGATTTGCCCCTCCGGGGAGGGGTTTGAGTGTGTGTGTGTGTGTTGAGCGTCTCTCTGCACCTTTTCCCCCATCAGTTTGCACCGTGCACAGCCAGCTGCCTTGGCTGTTCTCAGAGGTCCGCGGGGATGGCAGAGGGGAGCAGCCGGCTGAGGAGCCCCTCCGGCCGAGGAGGGGGCAGGAGCTCCGAGTCCCTGCATTCGGCGGAGAGCGACAAGGGGGACCGAGGAGGAGCTGGCGGGGGGGTAGCCCTGAAGAAGGAGATCGGGCTGGTCAGCGCCTGTGGCATCATCGTCGGTGAGTGAACCTCTCTGCTCCACTCTTTTTTTTCTTTCCAACAAAATCCAGCAACACCTTCCTCCCCCCTTTTGTTTGGGGGGGGGTTACAGCTTTCAAACCAATTTGGACATTCTGTCATGGGGGTGCAAAGGGCTGGGGTTTGGGGGGGTGGGGGTGTTCTCCTGGTGAGTCAGAGTTGCAGGATGTTCACTAGGACTGTGTCTTCCTTCACCCCCCCCCCCCACCTCCATCACAGCCCCTGGGGAATGGGTGGGGAGAGGGGGCTAGAGGAGGGGCAAATCACTGCATCTACACTCCTTGACCTGCCCCCCCCTTCCTCCCCATCCCATGAGGTCCATCAGGATTGTGTGTGATGGGAGTGAACGAGAAGGGGATTTGGCGTCCATTGGGATTGGGTCCAATGGGAGTGAATGGGAAGGCGGTTTGGGGGTCCATTGTGATTGGGTCCAGTGGTAATGAACAGGAAGGGGGTTTGGGATCCATTGGGATTGTGTCCAATGGGAGTGAATGGGAGGGGGGTTTGGCGTCCATTGGGATTGGGTCCAATGGGAGTGAACAGGAAGGGGGTTTGGGGTCCATTGGGATTGTGTCCAATGGGAGTGAACGGGAGGGGGGTTTGGCGTCCATTGGGATTGGGTCCAATGGGAGTGAACGGGAGGGGGGGTTTGGCGTCCATTGGGATTGGGTCCAATGGGAGTGAACGGGAAGAGGGTTTGGGATCCATTGAGATTGGTTCCCATGGGAGTGAACGGGAAAAGGGTTTGGGGTTCATTGGGATAGTGTCCAATGGGCAGAGGCTGATCCAATGTGATTGGGAAGGGGTGTAACAATACATGGAAGAGGGAAGAGCAACAAGACTTTGTCTCTGACTGTGCTGGCAGAGTGATGGTGGATCACTGGGGGGGGGTGGGGGGTGGTGGGGGGGTGGACATTAGCATGGGATAACAGGATAAAGCACAATCCCGGAAGGTGAACAGATCCACTGGGGTGCGAACGGGCGAAACATTTTCACGCAAGAGCTTGGAAGAGAGGGCTGTGTGGCAGCCATGATGGTACGTGGGTAGGACGGGCAAACCATTGAGGCAATGCATGCTGGGAAACGGCCCCACTAGCGCCACAGTTTCAATGTTAAACACAAACTCAAGGTCACAAACTGCGAGGGTGACTTGGGAGGACTCTGGTTGAAGGAAGCCAACAATAACTTACATTTACGTAGCTCACTTCAGATTGACATCTGCCAGGAGGGAAACCTGGCACCGAGACACACACACACACACACAGCGATGTGAGGCTGGGGACCAGAGTCCCAGTTCGTGAGGTTCAGAAAGGAAGAAAGTGAGGTAGAGAGGGAGGAGAGGGCACTCTATATTCCAGCGGGGGGGGCACAGGGAGCTGTAGGCATGGCCGCCCCGTGGCAGAGTGATTTCAAATCGGCTTTTCCCAACAGGCTGGGATAGGAAGGGGGGGCCGCAATCTCAGAGGGGCTGGGGCTGAAAGGCCATGGATTTGGAGAGCGGGGAGAAGAGGGTGAGAGTCTGAAAATCTTTAGCATTGGAGCCCCGTGAGCAGGGAGGATGGGAAATGTGTGTGTGACGCGATGGCAGAGTTCGGGATGACCCCAAATTCCCGGAGGCGGGAACGTGGTCAGACCGGCCGGGAGCGTGCGTGTGAGAGCATGGCCAAGTCCGGGGGTAGCTCACGGAATGGCGGAACGGGCCCGAGGGGCTGAATGGCCTGTCACTGTCCCTAACAGAGGTGGCGATACGGCCGACGGCGGGGGGACACAGGGGCTGGAGAGGACCCACTGTGCCACCCTGACCCACCCTCGCTAAAGGGCGGGCCAGGCAGCAGCTCCTACGCCTGTTCAGTGCCAATGCTGCGCTGGCACCATTTCCAATTCCCCCGGGACTGTCTCGGAATCTAGGGAATTCTGCAGAATGGGAAGCCCGTGAGCCCCGCAGTCAGCTCGTACGTCCCAGCATCTTGGCTGTCGGATGCCAGGGAATTTGTTGAATTCAATCCCGCGTCGCATCATTGAAAAGTTCCCGCTGCGTTTGCTCCAGGCTCTGCCTGTCTTCTGCTGTCCCCATACAACGCCTCAGTGTCTGCCTCCCGTCTCCCTGAACCGACCACGTTTTATATTGGCTGGTTTCTTCCAATCAAACACCTAACCGGTGTATTTTGTTTTTGTTTGTTTCACAATTCCTTGTCTCATGCTCATTTGCCCTTCCTGTCCTGGTTTCATGGTCCCGTGATAACATTCAGAACAAATTCTCCCAGGCTTACTGCTCATTTGAGAACATTTCCTTTGCCTAATACTCACTTTAAGTCTTCGGTGAGTGACTGTTTGACCACTCTCTTTTTTTGTTCATCACATTGTCCCCCCGTCCCGGTGTTATTTTTCTGACAGGAATGTTTTATTCAGCGGAGGTTGTGCATTAACTCTCTAAACGTTTGCCGTTGCTTGTCTCCCTTTGTGAAACAAATTTCCCGTCCACCAGAGTCAACGTGCTCCTGGTGCAAGCCCACTTTATCAGGGCCTGAGACCCTGGTTCTGCAGTCGACTCAATCACTCTCAAACTGATCATGTTATGATCGCTCTTCCCCGCCACCCCTCCCCCCCCAACACTCACTCACTCACTCACTCTCTCTCGCACTCACTCGCACTCACTCTCTCACATCACTCGCACTCTCACTCACACACACACTCTCACACTCACTCTCACTCACTCTCACATCACTTGCACTCTTTCACTCTCACTTTCACACACACTCACTTTCACACACACTCTCTCACTCACTCTCACTCACTCTCACATCACACACTCTTCCACTCACACACACTCACTCGCACTCTCACTCTCACATCACTCGCATTCTCACACACACACACTCTCACTCACTCACTCTCACATCACTTGCACTCTTTCACTCTCACTTTCACACACTCTCTCTCTCACACACTCACTCTCACACTCACTCTCACACTCACTCTCACACTCACTCACACTCTCACTCACACACTCATTCGCACTCTCACACACTCACTCTCACACACTCACTCTCACACACTCACTCTCACACACTCACTCTCACACACACATTCGCACTCTCTCACTCGCACTCTCTCACTCGCACTCACTCGCACTCACTTGCACTCACTCACTTTCACACACTCACTCGCTCACTCACTGACTCTCACATCACTTGCACTCTTTCACTCTCACTTTCACACACTCTCACTTTCACACACACTCTCTCTCTCACTCACTCACTCACACTCTTTCTCTCTCACACACTCACTCGCACTCTCACACACTCACTCACACTCTCACGCACTCTCTCGCACACACTCACTCTCGCACTCACTCGCACTCTCTCACTTTCACACACTCACTCGCTCACTCACTCACTCACATCACTTGCACTCTTTCACTCTCACTTTCACACAAAATTTCTCACTCTCACACTCACTCTCTCTCATTCTCTCACTCGCACTCACTTGCACTCACACTCACACTCACTCGCACCCTCTCTCACACTCACTCACTCACTCTCACATCACTCGCACTCTTTCACACTCTCTCACACTCACTTGCACTGTCTCACTCTCGCATTCTCAACTCTCACACACACTCACACTCGCTCACTCTCGCACTCACACACTCAGTCGCACTCTCACACACACTCGCACTCATGCGCTCTCACATCACTCGCACTCTTTCACTCTCACTCACACTGTCTCACCCTCAGACACTCACTCGCACTCACTCGCACGCTCACTCGCAGTCACACACACTCACTCACGCACTCACTCTCACGCACTCACTCTCACGCACTTGCTCACTCACACTCACTCTCACGCACTCGCTCACACACACATACACTCACTCGCTCTCACACTCACTCGCTCTCACACTCGTACTCACTCGCTCTCACTCTCTCACTCACTTGCACTGTCTCACTCTCGCATTCTCAACTCTCACTCTCGCTCACTCTCGCTCTCACACACACACACTCTCACTCACTCGCACTCATGCGCTCTCACATCACTCGCACTCTTTCACTCTCACACTCACTTACACTGTCTCACCCTCAGACACACACTCACACTCTCTCACACTCTCTCACACTCTCTCACGCTCACTCGCTCTCACACTCGCACTCACACGCTCTCACATCACTCGCATTCTTTCACTCTCTCTCACACTTACACTGTCTCACCCTCAGACACACACTCACACTCTTACTCTCTCACACTCTCTCACGCTCACTCGCTCTCACACTCGCACTCACACGCTCTCACATCACTCGCATTCTTTCACTCTCTCTCACACTCACTCGCTCGCACTGTCTCACTCTCGCATTCTCAACTCTCACACACGCTCTCTCTCGCTCTCTCTCTCACGCACTCACACACTCACACATACACACTCAATAGCGCTCACACGCTCTCTTTCACTCTCACTCACACACTCACTTGCACTGTCTCACCCTCAGACACACACTCGCACTCTCTCTCGCACTCTCACACACTCACTCTCACATACTCACTCTCACATACTCACTCTCACATACTCACTCTCACATACTCACTCTCACATACTCACTCTCTCTCGCACTCTCTCTCGCACTCACTCACTTACTCACTTACTCACTCACATACTCTCTCTCGCACTCTCTCTCGCACTCTCTCTCGCACTCTCTCTCGCACTCTCACTCTCTCACACTCACTCTCACACTCACTCTCACATACTCACTCTCATATACTCTCTCACATACTCTCTCTCGCGCTCACTCACACACTCACACTCACACACTCACGCACTCACACTCTCACACACTCACACTCTCACACACTCACACTCTCACACACTCACACTCTCACACACTCACACTCTCACACTCTCACACTCGCTCACACACTCACACACACACTCACTCTCACATACTCACTCTCATACTCACTCTCACATACTCTCTCTCGCACTCTCTCTCGCACTCTCACTCTCTCACACTCACTCTCACACTCACTCTCACATACTCACTCTCACACTCACTCTCACATACTCACTCTCATATACTCTCTCACATACTCTCTCTCGCACTCACTCACACACTCACACTCTCACACACTCACACACACACTCACTCACACACTCACTCACTCACACACACACACACACTCACTCTCACACACTCACTCTCACATACTCACTCTCACATACTCACTCTCACATACTCACTCTCACATACTCACTCTCACATACTCACTCTCACATACTCTCTCTCGCACTCTCTCACTCTCACATACTCTCTCTCACATACTCTCTCTCACATACTCTCTCTCACATACTCTCTCTCACATACTCTCTCTCACATACTCTCTCTCACATACTCTCTCTCACATACTCTCTCTCACATACTCTCTCTCACATACTCTCTCTCACATACTCTCTCTCACATACTCTCTCTCACATACTCTCTCTCACATACTCTCTCTCACATACTCTCTCTCACATACACTCTCTCTCACATACTCTCTCTCACATACTCTCTCTCACATACTCTCTCTCACATACTCTCTCTCACATACTCTCTCTCACATACTCTCTCTCACATACTCTCTCTCACATACTCTCTCTCACATACTCTCTCTCACATACTCTCTCTCACATACTCTCTCTCACATACTCTCTCTCACATACTCTCTCACATACTCTCACTGTCACATACTTTCTCACATACTCTCTCTCACATTCTCTCTCACATACTCTCTCTCGCACTCTCTCTCGCACTCTCTCTCACATACTCTCTCTCGCACTCTCTCTCGCACTCACTCTCACATACTCACTCTCACATACTCACTCTCACATACTCTCTCTCACATACTCTCTCTCACATACTCTCTCTCACATACTCTCTCTCACATACTCTCTCTCACATACTCTCTCTCACATACTCTCTCACATACTCTCACTGTCACATACTTTCTCACATACTCTCTCTCACATTCTCTCTCACATTCTCTCTCACATTCTCTCTCACATACTCTCTCTCGCACTCTCTCTCGCACTCTCTCTCGCACTCTCTCTCGCACTCTCTCTCGCACTCTCTCTCACATACTCTCTCTCGCACTCTCTCTCGCACACACTCACTCTCACATACTCTCTCTCACATACTCTCTCTCACATACTCTCTCTCACATACTCTCTCTCACATACTCTCTCTCACATACTCTCACATACTCTCTCTCACATACTCTCTCTCACATACTCTCTCTCACATACTCTCTCTCACATACTCTCTCTCACATACTCTCTCTCACATACTCTCTCTCACATACTCTCACTGTCACATACTTTCTCACATACTCTCTCTCACATACTCTCTCTCACATACTCTCTCTCACATACTCTCTCTCACACACTCACTCTCACATACTCTCTCTCACATACTCTCTCTCACATACTCTCACTGTCACATACTTTCTCACATACTCTCTCTCACATCCTCTCTCTCGCACTCTCTCTCGCACACACTCACACACTCACTCTCACATACTCACTCTCACATACTCACTCTCACATACTCACTCTCACATACTCTCTCTCGCACTCACACACACACACACTCACACTCTTACTCACTCTCACATGCTCACTCTCACATGCTCACTCTCTCACATACTCTCTCACATACTCTCTCTCGCACTCACTCAGTCACTCAGTCACTCTCTCACATGCTCACTCTCACATGCTCACTCTCACATGCTCACTCTCACATGCTCACTCTCGCATGCTCACTCTCGCATGCTCTCTCTCGCACTCTCTCTCGCACTCTCTCTCGCACTCTCTCTCGCACTCTCTCTCGCACTCACACACACACACACACTCACATACTCACTCTCACATACTCACTCTCACATACTCTCTCTCGCACTCTCTCTCACACTCTCTCTCGCACTCTCTCGCACTCTCTCGCACTCTCACTCACTCTCACACACACTCACTCTCACACACACTCACTCTCTCACACACTCATTCTCACATACTCACTCTCACATACTCTCTCTCGCACTCTCTCTCGCACTCTCTCTCGCACTCTCTCTCGCACTCTCTCTCGCACTCTCTCTCGCACTCTCACATGCTCACTCTAACATACTCTCGCACTCTCTCTCGCACTCTCTCTCGCACTCTCTCTCGCACTCTCTCTCGCACTCTCACACACACTCACTCTCACATACTCACTCTCACATACTCTCTCTCGCACTCGCTCTCGCACTCAGTCGCTCTCGCACTCGCTCTCGCACTCGCTCGCACACTCTCGCACACTCACACTCTCACACTCTCACACACACACTCTCGCTCACACACTCACACACTCACACTCACTCTCACATACTCACTCTCACATACTCTCTCTCGCACTCTCTCTCGCACTCTCTCTCGCACTCTCTCTCGCACTCTCTCTCGCACTCTCTCTCGCACTCTCTCTCGCACTCTCACTCACTCTCTCACATACTCACTCTCACATACTCACTCTCGCACTCACTCTCGCACTCACTCTCGCACTCACTCTCGCACTCACTCTCGCACTCTCTCTCGCACTCACTCTCGCACTCTCTCTCGCACTCTCTCTCGCACTCTCTCTCGCACTCTCTCTCGCACTCTCTCTCGCACTCTCACTCACTCTCACACACACTCACTCTCACATACTCTCTCTCGCACTCTCTCTCGCACTCAGTCGCTCTCGCACTCACTCGCACACTCGCTCGCACACTCTCACTCGCACACTCTCGCTCGCACACTCACACACTCACTCACACACTAATTCTCTCTCACACTCGCTCTCACACACTCAATCGCACTCGCACTCACTCACTCTCACATCACTCGCATTCTTTCACTCTCACTCACACTCACTTGCACTGTCTCACTCTCGCATTCTCAACTCTCGCACTCCCTTGTGCACTCTCGCACTCCCGTGTGCACTCTCGCACTCCCGTGTGCACTCTCGCACTCCCGTGTGCACTCTCGCACACACTCGTGCACTCTCGCACTCACTCGTGCACTCTTGCGCACTCACTCGCACACTCGCTCACGCGCTCTCTCGCGCTCTCTCGCACTCTCTCGCGCTCTCTCTCGCACTCTCTCACGCAGTCTCTCACGCAGTCTCTCTCACACTCGCTCTCACACTCGCTCTCTCACTCGCACTTTCTCACTCGCACTTTCTCACTCGCACTTTCTCACTCGCACTCTCTCACTCGCACTCTCTCACTCGCACTCTCTCACACACTCTATCTCACACACTCTATCTCACACACTCTATCTCACACACTCTCACTCACACACTCTCACTCACACACTCTCACTCACACACTCTCACTCACACACTCTCACACACACTCTCACTCTCACACTCTCACACTCTCACATCTCACACTCTCACACTCTCACACTCTCACTCTCTCACACTCTCACACTCTCACACTCTCACACTCTCACACTCTCACACTCTCACACTCTCACTCTCTCACTCTCACACTCTCACACTCTCACACTCTCTCACTCTCTCACTCTCACACACACTCACTCACACTCTCACTCACACACTCTCACTCACACACTCTCACTCTCACACTCTCACACTCTCACACTCTCACTCTCACACTCTCACTCTCACACTCTCACTCTCACTCTCACACTCTCACTCTCTCACTCTCTCACTCTCTCACACTCTCACTCTCTCACTCTCTCACTCTCACTCTCACACTCTCACTCTCACTCTCACACTCTCACTCTCACTCACACACTCTCACTCACACACTCTCACTCACACACTCTCACTCACACACTCTCACTCACACACTCTCACTCACACTCTCACTCTCACGCTCACGCTCTCACTCTCACGCTCACACTCTCACACTCTCTCACACTCTCACTCTCACTCACACACTCTCACTCTCTCACACTCTCACTCTCACTCTCACACTCTCACACTCTCACACTCTCACTCTCACACTCTCTCACTCTCACTCTCTCACTCTCTCACACTCTCACTCTCTCTCACTCTCTCTCTCACACTCTCACACTCTCACTCTCACTCCCTCACACTCTCACTCTCTCACTCTCACTCACACACTCTCACTCTCACACTCTCACTCTCACACTCTCACTCACACACTCTCACTCACACACTCTCACTCTCACACTCTCACTCTCAAACTCTCACTCTCACACTCTCACACTCTCACACTCTCACACTCTCACACTCTCACTCTCTCTCTCACACTCTCACACTCTCACACTCTCACTCTCACACTCTCACTCTCACACTCTCACTCTCACACTCTCACTCTCACACTCTCACTCTCACTCTCACACTCTCACTCACACACTCTCACTCACACACTCTCACTCACACACTCTCACTCACACACTCTCACGCTCACACTCTCACGCTCTCACACTCTCACTCTCTCACACACACTCTCTCACACACACTCTCACTCACACACTCTCACTCACACACTCTCACTCACACACTCTCACTCACACACTCTCACTCACACACTCTCACACTCACTCTCACACTCTCACACTCTCACACTCTCACTCTCACTCACTCTCACACTCTCACACTCTCACACTCTCACACTCTCACACTCTCACTCTCACACTCTCACACTCTCACACTCTCACTCTCAAACTCACTCTCACACTCTCACTCACACTCACTCTCACACTCTCACTCTCACTCACTCTCACACACTCTCACTCACACACTCTCACTCACACACTCTCACTCACACACTCTCACTCTCACTCTCACACTCTCACTCTCTCACTCTCTCACTCTCTCTCTCACACTCTCACACTCTCACTCTCACTCCCTCACACTCTCACTCTCACACTCTCACACTCTCACTCTCACTCCCTCACACTCACTCAAACTCACACTCTCACACTCTCACACTCTCACACTCTCACTCACACTCTCACTCACACACTCTCACTCTCACACTCTCACTCACACTCACTCACACTCACTCACACTCACTCACACTCACTCACACTCACACTCTCACACTCTCACACTCTCACTCACACACTCTCACTCACACACTCTCACTCACACACTCTCACACTCTCACTCTCACACTCTCACTCTCTCACTCTCTCACTCACACTCTCACACTCTCACTCTCACTCCCTCACACTCTCACTCTCACTCTCTCACTCTCACACTCTCACACACTCTCACTCACACACTCTCACTCACACACTCTCATTCACACACTCTCACTCACACACTCTCACTCTCACGCTCTCACTCACACACTCTCACTCTCACGCTCTCACTCACACACTCTCACTCTCACGCTCTCACTCACACTCTCTCACTCTCTCACTCTCACTCTCTCACTCTCTCACACTCTCACTCTCTCTCTCTCACTCTCTCACTCTCTCACACTCTCACTCTCTCACTCTCACTCACACACTCTCACTCACACTCACTCACACTCACTCACTCTCACTCACTCTCACTCACTCTCACTCACTCTCACTCACTCTCACACTCTCACACTCTCACACTCTCACACTCTCACTCTCACTCTCACTCTCACTCACACTCACACTCTCACTCTCACTCACACACTCTCACTCACACACTCTCACTCACACACTCTCACTCACACACTCTCACTCACACACTCTCACTCACACACTCTCACTCACACACTCTCACTCACACACTCTCACTCACTCACTCTCACACTCTCACTCACTCTCACTCTCACACTCTCACTCTCTCACTCTCTCACTCTCTCTCTCACACTCTCACACTCTCACTCTCACTCCCTCACACTCTCACTCTCACTCTCTCACTCTCACACTCTCACACACTCTCACTCACACACTCTCACTCACACACTCTCACTCTCACTCACACACTCTCACTCACACACTCTCACACTCTCACTCTCACGCTCTCACTCACACACTCTCACTCTCTCACTCTCTCACTCTCACTCTCTCACTCTCTCACTCTCACACTCTCACACTCTCACTCTCTCACTCTCTCACTCTCTCTCTCACACTCTCACACTCTCACTCTCACTCCCTCACACTCTCACTCTCACTCTCTCACTCTCACACTCTCACACACTCTCACTCACACACTCTCACTCACACACTCTCACTCTCACTCACACACTCTCACTCACACACTCTCACACTCTCACTCTCACGCTCTCACTCACACACTCTCACTCTCTCACTCTCTCACTCTCACTCTCTCACTCTCTCACTCTCACACTCTCACACTCTCACGCTCTCACGCTCTCACGCTCTCACTCTCACTCTCTCACTCTCTCACTCTCTCACTCTCACTCACACACTCTCACACTCTCACTCTCTCACTCTCTCACACTCTCACACTCTCACACTCTCACTCTCACACTCTCACACTCTCACTCTCTCACCCTCTCACCCTCTCACCCTCTCACCCTCTCACTCTCTCACTCTCTCACTCTCTCACTCTCACACTCTCACACTCTCACACTCTCACACTCTCACACTCTCACACACTCACTCTCACACTCTCACTCACACTCTCTCACACTCACTCACTCTCACTCTCACACTCTCACACTCTCACTCACACACTCTCACACTCACTCTCACACTCTCACTCTCACACTCTCACTCTCTCACTCTCACTCTGTCACACTCTCACTCTGTCACACTCTCACTCTCACGCTCTCACGCTCTCACGCTCTCACGCTCTCACGCTCTCACTCTCACTCTCTCACTCTCTCACTCTCTCACTCTCTCACACTCTCACTCTCTCACTCTCACGCTCTCACGCTCTCACGCTCTCACGCTCTCACTCTCACTCTCTCACTCTCTCACTCTCTCACTCTCACTCACACACTCTCACTCTCTCACTCTCTCACACTCTCACACTCTCACACTCTCACTCTCACACTCTCACACTCTCACTCTCTCACTCTCTCACCCTCTCACCCTCTCACCCTCTCACCCTCTCACCCTCTCACCCTCTCACTCTCTCACTCTCTCACTCTCACACTCTCACACTCTCACACTCTCTCACTCTCTCACTCTCACACACTCACTCTCACACTCTCACTCACACTCTCTCACACTCACTCTCACTCTCACACTCTCACACTCTCACACTCTCACTCTCACACTCTCACACTCACTCTCACACTCTCACTCTCACACTCTCACACTCTCACACTCTCACTCTCACACTCTCACACTCTCACTCT
>NC_092774.1:19860200-19867700 GCF_047496795.1 Chiloscyllium punctatum
CTCTCACTCTCACACTCTCACTCTCACACTCTCACACTCTCACACTCTCACACTCTCACTCACTCTCACACTCTCACACTCTCACTCTCACTCTCACACTCACTCTCACTCTCACACTCTCACTCACACACTCACTCACACACTCTCACTCTCACACTCTCTCTCACTCACACACTCTCACTCACACACTCTCTCTCTCACTCTCTCACTCTCTCACTCTCTCACACTCACTCTCACTCTCACACTCACACTCACACTCTCACACTCTCACACTCTCACTCTCACACTCTCACTCACACACTCTCACTCTCACTCTCACACTCTCACTCTCACTCTCACACTCTCACTCTCACTCTCACACTCTCACTCTCACTCTCACTCTCACACTCTCACTCTCACTCTCACTCTCACACTCTCACTCTCACTCTCACTCTCACACTCTCACACTCTCACACTCTCACACTCTCACTCACTCTCACACTCTCACTCTCACTCTCACTCTCACACTCTCACTCTCACTCTCACACTCTCACTCTCACTCTCACACTCTCACTCTCACTCTCTCACTCTCTCACTCTCTCACTCTCACTCACACACTCACTCACACACTCTCACTCACACACTCTCACTCACACACTCTCACTCACACACTCTCACTCACACACTCACACACTCTCACACTCTCACACTCTCACACTCTCACACTCTCACACTCTCACACTCTCTCACACTCTCACACTCTCTCACACTCTCTCTCACACTCTCACTCTCACACACTCACACACTCACTCTCACACTCTCACACTCTCTCTCACTCACACACTCTCACTCACACTCTCACACTCTCTCACTCTCTCACTCTCTCACTCTCTCACTCTCACACTCTCACACTCTCACACTCTCACACTCTCACACTCTCACACTCTCACTCTCTCACTCTCTCACTCTCTCACTCTCTCACTCTCTCACACTCTCACTCTCTCACTCTCTCACTCTCTCACTCTCTCACTCTCTCACTCACACACTCACTCACACACTCACACACTCTCACTCTCACACTCTCTCACACTCTCACTCTCTCACTCTCACACTCTCACACTCTCACACTCTCTCACTCTCTCACTCACACTCTCACACTCTCTCACTCTCACACTCTCACACTCTCACACTCTCACACTCTCTCACTCTCTCACTCTCTCACTCTCACACTCTCACACTCTCACACTCTCACACTCTCACACTCTCACTCTCTCACACTCTCACTCTCTCACTCTCTCACTCTCTCACTCTCTCACTCACACACTCTCACTCACACACTCACTCACACACTCTCTCTCTCTCACTCTCTCACTCTCTCACTCTCTCACACTCTCACACTCTCACACTCTCTCACTCTCACACTCTCTCACTCTCTCACTCTCTCACTCTCACACTCTCACACTCTCACACTCTCTCACTCTCACACTCTCACACTCTCACACTCTCACACTCTCACACTCACTCACACACTCTCACTCACTCTCACTCACACACTCATTTTATCTTACACTCGCTCTCACTCACACTCGCTCTCACACACTCAATCGCACTCGCACTCTTTCACTCTCACATCACTCGCACTTGCACTGTCTCACTCTCAGACACTCACTCGCACTGTCTCACTCTCGCATTCTCAACTCTCGCGCACTCGCTCGCACACTCGCTGACTCGCACACACTCTCACTCGCACACACTCTCACTCGCACACACTCTCACTCGCACACACTCTCACTCGCTCACACTCTCACTCGCTCACACTCTCACTCGCACACACTCTCACTCGCACACACTCTCACTCGCACACACTCTCACTCGCACACACTCTCACTCGCACACACTCTCACTCGCACACACTCTCACTCGCACACACTCTCACTCGCACACACTCTCACTCGCACACACTCACTTGCACTTTCTCACTCTCATACTCATTCACTCACACACTCTCACTCTCACACACGCGCACTCTCACGCACACTCTCACTCTCACTCACACACTCACTCACAGGCTCCTTTATTACAACCTTACCTTCCTAATTAATCCTGTCTCACTGCGGAAGATCAGATCCAAAAGAGAGTCTCTTCCCGAGTTGGCTCCTTGATGTAATCACTTAGTGTACCCCCCTTGACCCTCATTTCTCTACATTATCATGGCACCTTGGGTTTGGGTTTGGGTTTGGGCCAGGGTTGGAGGTCCCCTTTGTTGGAGATACCTCCCTGCCTTGCATTCCCAACAACCCGGCCGCGCTCCCCATCTCTTGGCTCTGCCTGGACTGACCAGTCTTCCCATGACCCCCAACATCACAACAGCTCCTCCCCCTCTCCGTGGCGTTGCTCTGGCTGACTGGACCAAAAGGGTCTGCCTCTGCTCTCTCTCCATTGATGCTGCCAGACTCCACTGAGTAATCTGTTGCCAGCTGCCTATCGCCCTGCTGACAAACCCCAGCGCTCTGGTCTCTGTCCTCTTCCACTGCTAAAACAAATCACCTAAATCGACTCATAACACAGAACGTTCCAGCGCAGTACAGGCCCTTCGGCCCCCGATGGAACCCATCTAACCCCCACTGATCCATTTTCATCCAGATGTTCATCCAGTGAAGTGCCCTTAAAGTTGGCAAATAGATTAGATTAGATCCCCTTACGGTGTGGAAACAGGCCCTTCAGCCCAACCAGTCCCACACCGACCCTCTGAAGAGGAACCCACCCAGACCCGTTTCCCTCGGACTAATGCACCTAACACTATGGGCAATTTAGCACGGCCAATCCACCTGACCTGCACATCCCTGGGCACTATGGGTAATTTAGCACGGCCAATCCACCCTAACCTCCACATCCCTGGGCACTATGGGTAATTTAGCACGGCCAATCCACCTGACCTGCACATCCCTGGGCACTATGGGTAATTTAGTACGGCCAATCCACCCTAACCTGCACATCCCTGGGCACTATGGGTAATTTAGCATGGCCAATCCACCTGACCTGCACATCCCTGGGCACTATGGGTAATTTAGCACGGCCAATCCACCCTAACCTGCACATCCCTGGGCACTATGGGTAATTTAGCATGACCAATCCACCCTGACCTGCACATCTTTGGAGTGTGGGATGAAACCAGAGCACCTGGAGGAAACCCACGCAGACACTGGGGGAGAAGGTGCAAACTCCACACAGACAGTCGCCCGAGGCGGGAATCGAACCTGGGTCCCTGGTGCTGAGGCAGTAGTGCTAACCACTGAGCCAATGTGCCGAAATGAGTTCCAGTAGCTTATTTTTCTCAAAAATGCAACAATTCCTTTCACAGCCCCTGGATTTTAAAACAGTAGCATCTTATTTTTGTAAATTTGTTCACGGGTTGAGAGGTTCGCTGTCCAGGCCCAGCGTTTATTGCCCGTCCCTAATTACCCGGAGGGCATTTGAGAGCCAACCACTTTGCTGTGGGTCTGGAGTCACATGTAGACCATTGTCATAGTCATAGAGACGTACAGCATGGAAACAGACCCTTCGGCCCAACCTGTCCAGATATCCCAACCCAAGATGGATGGCGGTTTCCTTCCCTGAAGGACATGGGTGGACCAGATGGGCCTTTCCCACCAACGGTCATCATTAGACTCCTATTTCCCAATTTTACTGAGTTCAAATTCGACCGTGTCCCGTGGCAGGATTTGAACCTGGGTCCCCAGAACGTCACCCGAGTCTCTACATTAACAGTCTAGCGATAATACCATACAGTCATAGAGATGTACAGCGTGGAAACAGACCCTTCGGTCCAACTTGTCCATGCCGACCCAGATATCCCCCCCACCCATGAGGCTGTTGCCTCCCCATTCCAGTAGACAATGAAGTCTTGCCCCTTGGTTACCGTTGTGCCACCCATCGCGTGCCTGCATTACCTGTTGGTGAACTGACCCATGACCCCGACAGCCTCCCTGTCACTTTATCCCCACCTGAGAGGGGGAAAGGCGTGGTCTCGCGTTGGCTCAGAAAGGCCGTCCCTCCGACAGTGAGCTCCACTCTGGCATCGGGGAGTCCTGACAGTTGCCACCCAGTCGATAGGGCGGTTAAGAAGGCATAAGAAGATGTGTCAGCTTTTATCGGTAGAGGGATTGAGTTTCGGAGCCATGAGGTCATGCTGCAGCTGTACAAAACTCTGGTTGGCCAGCAATTGTGTACAGTTCTGGTTATTGCATTATAGGAAGGATGTGGAAGCTTTGGAAAAGGGTTCAGAGGAGATTTACCAGGATGTTGCCTGGTATGGAGGGAAGGTCTTATAAGGAAAGGCTGAGGGACGTGAGGCTGTTTTTGTTAGAGAAAAGAAGGTTGAGAGGTGACTTAATAGAGACACATAAGATAATCAGAGGGTTAGATAGGGTGGACAGGGAGAGCCTTTTCCCTCCAATGGTGATGGCTAGCACAAGGGGACAGAGCTTTAAACTGAGGGATGACAGATACAGGACAGATGTCAGAGGTAGGTTCTTTACTCAGGGAGTAGTAGGGGCGTGGAACGCACTGCCTGCTGCAGTTGTAGATTCACCAACTTTAAGGGCATTTAAATGGTCATTGGATAAGCATATGGATGAGAATGAAAGCACTAGCTTTCGGAGTGCTACTCCTTCATCAGGTGGTTAAGGAGCAGGACTCCGAAAGCTAGTGCTTCCAAATGAACCTGTTGGACTACATACAGGTGTTGTGTGACTTTTAACATTGCCCACCCCAGTCCAATACCGGCTCCTTCATATAATGATAATGGGATCGTGTAGGTTAGATGGGCATCAGGTTGGTTTCATGGGTCAGGGCAGCAGCGAGGGCCGAAGGGCCTGTACTGCGCTGGAATGTTCCTTCAGGCTGTTCCTTCAGGCCTGTCTCCGCAGAGCTGGACAGGAGGGAGAGAGGGGGGGGGGTGCTCAATCTCCACCTCTTCACCTTTCCCACCCCAGCTGCCTGCTGCCGGCTTATCTTTGCGAGGAACTCCATGAAGCAATTCTTTTGTTCTCTTGCAAAGTGCCACTTCAGATAAGTTTTAATCTTCTTATACGTGGCGTCGGGCCGCCTGACAGGATTAAATAGCACATGACCCTCTCATTTACACAATGGCTCCACCCCCTCCCACCCCACCACCTTCCACACCGGCTGCTTTCAATTGTTGTCATGGGTGATGTCCCCTTCGGGAAGCTCACTTCTCTGTTTCTGTGCGTGCGTGTGTATTTTCTATGTGTGTGTGTGTGTCTGTCTGTCTCTTCACTCTAGATCATAGAATCGCTACAGTGTGGAACAGGCCCTTCGGCCCAGCAAGTCCACACTGACCCCTCCGAAAAGTAACCCACCCAGACCCATTCCCCATTACTCCACATTACCCCTGACTAATGCGTCCTAACCTGCACATCCCTGGGCACTATGGGTAATTTAGCACGGCCAATCCACCCTAACCTGCACATCCCTGGGCACTATGGGTAATTTAGCACGGCCAATCCACCCTAACCTGCACATCCCTGGGCACTATGGGTAATTTAGCACGGCCAATCCACCCTAACCTGCACATCCCTGGGCACTATGGGTAATTTAGCACGGCCAATCCACCCTAACCTGCACATCCCTGGGCACTATGGGTAATTTAGCACGGCCAATCCACCCTAACCTACACATCCCTGGGCACTATGGGTAATTTAGCACGGCCAATCCACCCTAACCTGCACATCCCTGGGCACTATGGGTAATTTAGCACGGCCAATCCACCCTTACCTACGCAAATTTGGACTGTGGGAGGAAACCCACACAGACACTGGGGTAGAATGTGCACATTCCACACAGACAGTCGCCCCGAGGGTGGGATTGAACCCGAGTCCCTGGCGCTGTGAGGCAGCCGTGCTAACCGCTGAGCCACCGTACCAGCCCACACTCTCCCTCTCTGTCTCTGTGCCTATCTTTGTTTCCTTCCCATTTCCACTCCCGCTCTCACCCCATTTGGAGTATTGTGTGCGGGTTTGGGCCCCAGATCTCAGGCAGGATGTACTGGCCCCTGGAGCGTGTTCAGAGAGAGAGAGGGTCACAAGATCGGTCCCAGGACGGAAAACCCTAACCTGTGAGGAATACTCAAGGACTCTGGGTCTATACTCGATGGAGCTTAGAAGGATGTGAGGGCTCTAATTGAAAAATACTAGGACAGAATGGACGTTGGGGAGATGTGTCCATGGGCAGGAGAGACTCCGACCCAAAGGCACAGCCTCAGAGTAAAGGGAGCAACAGAGATAAAGCGAAACCTCTCCAGCCAGAGAGTGGGGAATCGATGGGATTCTCTGTCACCGAAGGCTGTGGGAGGCCAGGTCACTGAGGATAGTTAAGACTGAGATAGATAGAGTCTTGACGATCAAGGGTTATGGGGAGAAAGCGGGAGAATGAGGTTGAGAAACCTATTAGCTGTGATTGAATGGGGGAGCAGGCTTGATGGGCTGAATGGCCTAATTTCTGCACCTCTGTATTACGGTCTTGTGGTTTTATCTTTCCTCCCCCCCATTTTGCACAGCCACCCTCTCACTCTGTCTTTTTCTATCTATTTCACACACGGTCACTTCCATCATGCTCTCTGTCTGCCCTACATACCCCTCCCGCCTCGCACATGCTCGCTCTCTCTCTCTCTCGTGTGCTCTTTCTCGTTCTCTCACTTTCTCACAACTCTCACTCTCTCTCATGCACCGTCCCTCTTCCTTCCTTCCCTTTCTCCCTCCCTCTCCCTCTCTCTCTCCTCTCTCCCTCTCCCTCCCTTTCTTACACTGTCTGTCTGTAAATATATCCAGGCCCCTCTCAGCTTCTCTAACTCTGCCCTTTGTCAGGGTCAGTGTCTGTGTCCCTCTCTGTTGTTCCTCATTCCCCCCCCGCCCGACCACCCCCCACCACAGTTGTCAGTTCCTGCCTGGCTCCTGTGCTGACCACTGACTCTTAGCTTCCTCTTTTACCAAGCTGCACGTGACGTCCCCCTCTCACTTGGTAACAGCAAGCAAGAACCCCCCCCCCCCACCACCAGCCCCAATCCCAACCGCAATCCCTCCCTCCGCTTACACCAGCCGCAATCCCTCCCTCCCCAGTCCCAACCTTCACTAACTCCCGCCACCCCCCCCCCAGCAGTGTGACACTCACCCATCGGCTTATACAGGTTTCATATCACCTCCTTGCTTACAGCCATTCAGCCGATCAGGTCTGCTGTGCCATTCAATGAGGCTGGTCTGATCATCCTCCACTCACCATTCCCCTGCCTTTATCCCCTCCATTCCCCTTCCTGATTAAATCTCTCTCTCTGTCTCAGCCTTGAATACCCTCAATGCCCCGGCCCTCCATTCCCCTTCCTGGTTAAATCACTCTCTCTGTCTCAGCCTTGAATACCCTCAATGTCCCAGCCCTCCATTCCCCTTCCTGGTTAAATCTCTCTCTCTGTCTCAGCCTTGAATACCCTCAATGCCCCAGCCCTCCATT